>NC_056750.1:366602996-366790496 GCF_019279795.1 Protopterus annectens | reverse complement strand
CTTTCTCTGCAATACAACTTACCTGCAATATGGTACACGTAGCGTAACTTGTATAACATTTGCTTTGCAATTATGTGGTTCTGTAATAGTGGTTTGTCTTAACTGTGGAGCCTTTCTCCCAGATTTGTACTTCTCTACTGTATTGCTTTGTCGTTTGTATAAATATGGAACTTTCACTGAAAATGGGTTTGCTTTCCCAGACAACAAATGCCAATAAATATATAAATAAATCTCTTACTTCCTCCGTCACTTCTTTTTCCAGACAGCACAATGTTTCTCCATCTAGATAATGTTTTCCTTTGCTCTGCAGCATTAATGTAATTTATGGAAGATTTCACAGTCCTCAGTAAGACTTCTACTGCCTATAACTAAATGGCTTTATGACAGGATCACACAACTAATGATCAACACAGAGCTTGCTCATATATTAAATATATTTTATTTAAATAATAAAAACCTAACATTAACAGTCACTACAAAACAAAGTTCCACCCCTCCCTCTCCGAAGTATGGGGGCCTGCACTCAGCACAATACTGGCATTTGCATACACAAACTCTGAGATCACTGTATCTTAAAGGAGAAACTTTTCGGACATAGCAGCAATCTCAAAATAAATATAGAACGCAGACTCTCACTCTCACTCCACACAAGTGCTGGAAATCCATGCATTGCCACTTATGCCCCGCTCTTCAATACATTATCTGTTAGATCAATATAACACCACAAATCTGGGGCAATTCAAACTACCTCAAGAAATTTGTCTGAAACCACATTGCCTACAAAAACATTAATCAAGAATTCCTTTGCAAAAAAAAAAAAAAAAAACATGAAGGTCAAGCTTTAAAAATGAGACTCATTCAAGTTGATTATGCTAGTCTTCATATGCTTTTATGTAACTGTTAAAGAATTTAAATCTTTCAAAAAGCGACATCACTGAAAAAGACTGGCAAAACACAGAACAAATTTTATTAACTGTCCAAGTTATGAGACCTAAAACATACATGCATCAAAAAATATATTAAAATAAGATACTTACTGATCCAGAAACTATGAGATTTGACTGAGGATTGAAGTTGCAGCAGAAGACATAGTTACTATGTCCTTTTAACGTTTTTAAGCATTTCCCCTAAAACAGATTGAAAGAACATAAGACTCGGTGTGAGATGTGCCAAAATACTGAAAACCAAACAGCTATTTCACCCAGAGTTTAAAATGTACATCTTCAAAGCAAAATAAGTGAAACTAAAAAGTACTTGTCTCAACATACTAAAGTTATTCAAGCACAAAAGTTCTTCAAGGGGAACCCGGACTATTTCAATATATACATAATTTTTTTCACTAAATAGCTATGCAATCACCTTGAAAAACAAAAACTTACTGGCATTAGTTCTTATACAAACAAGACAAACTAAGACTACATAATGCAAAAGGACTACCAGATACATGCCTCTGCCGATGGAAGGTCACACCACTTGGGGTGGGTAGACTGAAGTACAGTTCAGCTGAGGGAAGAACTGACCCCAAACGCTGATGTTCACGTAGGATCATTGCTGCAGTAAAATTTTGCTATACATCAACGGGGAGATCTCCACCCAATTGGCCCAACTCTTGTCTGGCTGTAAAAGAATTCTCCTGTAATTTCCCTCTGCCAGGTGAAACAGCAAGGGGAACTGATGCTGCTTCAGCCAAAATGATGGGTGTTTTCTTTTGTGCCTTGAAAAACATTTTTGGAAGAGAAGGCAGGTGAGGAAGTCATAGGGAAACTTCTCTGTCCACTGGAAAGAGACGGCACCTGTTCCCCAGGCTGTGGGCAAGGGTCCCTAGTGCAGGACTGGGGAAGCTGATGGTTGGTTGGTTGTTTAAGTAAAGAGGTGTAGCTGAGGAGTACCACACTGAAGTGTGATGTTGTAGAAGGCCTCTTTCACTGAAGTCCACTCATGTGGGTCTTCCAGAGAGTGGCTTAAGCAGCATGCTATGCAGTGTGTCCTGAAAAGGGAAGTATGTGTCTGTGAGCATAATATTCACTTGTGTTGCCAAGTTCCACGCCTCCTTTGTTAACCTGCACAGTTGGCAAGGCCTTGCGCCTCCCTGTTTATGTACCACATGACTGCGGTGCTGTCTGTGTATACCTGAAATGTCCATGTTTCCAAAGGTGGGTGAAAATCTGAAGAGCTTGCAAAAGAACCCCCCACTTCTTTCGTGTTGATATTTTCCTTCAGGAACTACAGTTTCCATTTCCCCTGCACTCATGCCTTGCCAGAAGCATCCATGTGAACTTAAAGAGGAGAAGGTGTGAAAAGTAATCCTGGGTTGAGGATAACCTGACCCTTCCACCAATGTAGCTCCACGTAATCTAGGGATAAGGATGACCAGACACTTCCATCAATGCAGTTCTTTGAGACAAGGGAGGAGAAATTGGGGTGTCCAAGGGGGTTGACAGCTCTTGGACAACATTTCAGGTATCACTGGATTTTACTCATATGAAGCCTGGCCGGGGGAAATATAGGAATGGTGGCAGCTATTAATCCCAAAGTTATCTCCTTTGCAGAGCAAAGGGTGGAGGAGAGTCTTTGGAATTAAACAGAGAACCTCTTCCTGCAGAAGGAAAGAAGGAAGGCATGCATTTTCTTTGCATCCAGTCTGCATCCAAAACACCAGATCCTATGTTGGACCAGGTGTGATTTTTCTGTAGCTTACAGTTAAACCCAGTCCTGCCAGAAGATTGAGGATGAATTGAAGATGCCGAAGAATTTCTGGGGAGACAGTATGGATCACAAGGTCGTTCGGGTATAGAAAAATAATTCCTAGAGTGCGACAGAAAGCAACTACAGATACTAGGCACCTTGCAAACACACACTGGGCTGTGAAAACAACACAAGGCAGAGCAGCAACCAAAGTGAAAAAAAGCCAGAAAAAAAAAGAAAAACGAGGAGTCTCCTGCACCTACTTCAGATCTAATGACACTAAGAAGCCTATGGTAGGATGAAAGGTAACACTGCCTCCAGAGAGCATTTTTGAAATATAGCACCTTCAGGTAAGTGCTCAGGATGTAAAGGTCTGGGATAAGTCTCTACTGACATTTTCTTGAAACTAGGAAAATTCTAGAGAAAAAATCTTTCCCATGAACTCTTTCAGGATTTGCTTGATGGCACCCTGATTCAAAGGTCTTGAATAATGGGGAGTCAGAAAGGCTATCTGGTTTTGAGGAGAAAGAGGCATGCATCTCAGAGGCAGAATGTTTCTCCCAAAACATGGCAGAGCCATCCATGATGACAGAGAGGAACCACTTGTCTGCGATAATAGCTTGGTCTCCCACTTGTCCAGGAAGAGCAACAGCCTTTGAAAAAGTGGAGTAATGGAGCTGAGGACAGAGAGCAGTGCTGCACAGGGAGTCATGGGTTTCTGCCTCCAAAGGGAGGCTTCCCTTACGAACATTCTCTTTTGGGTTTTTTCAGAGTAACTTTTCCTAGGGGTTTTCCTTTGTTTCTCAACTATGCTAGGGTCCATTCCAATGAAGGCGGTAGATTTAGACAGTTCCTATGGATTCCATACATACACAGATCTGTCTGAAGTCTTTCATGGTCTTGCTTTGGCCCTGGACAGTTTAATAGATTGGCTGCCTGAAGGCCAAACAAGATGTTGCCCAACAGCGAATCTAATGTTAGATTTGAAATCCTCCGGTATAGGGTGACTGTGAAGCTGTGCATATCTGCAGACAAATATATCCAGTGGTAGTTGCCCTTAGAAGGCGCATCCATAGTAAGGTTACTGCACTTTATACTGTGTCTGCCCATCTGAGGGTCTGCAAAAGTAAGCTCTGCTTTTAATACTTAGACTCTGCTGTATAGGTATCCAATATAATTTTAAGTAGTTAAGGACAGATATCTAACACTTTGCCATTTGAGTCTGGTAATGAATTGCTCTAAAGACAAAGGCAGTAGAGGTGTAAACCTTCTTTCCCCATCTATCCATACATGTCAGGTGCCCCCAAAAAGGTAGCAAAAAAATATATACACACACACACACACACACACATGCATCAATATAAACTTTACCTTCGTCTACAAGCAAATATACCACATAGGTTGTAGAAAATAGAAGGAAAGAAACTAGAATGACAAAGGGGATGGTGGGAGGTAACCTGGACTGCAACAGTGAATACACTAACATCTGCATTTATGTTAAGTGTACACAACTGTACTATGTTCTTCGTGTTTCACTGTTGCAGTCATTACATTTGGGTAGAATCCCAAAGCTATGGTTGGGAGGCTGGAGCTTAACAGCATTAGGTGTGGCTATAATTCCCTGCAGAACTGCAGTGGCAAAGCTTGCCCTGGACTTACAGTAGAGAGGCAAATTGTAATGCTTTGTAAAGGTGTGAACAGAACTCCAAGTAGCAGCCTCTACAATGTCTTTGGTTGGTACTCCTCTAAGAAAGGCTGCTGAAGTAGCTGCAGCTCTGGTGGAATGAGACCTAATGCCCTTGGTTTACCATGATGCAAGTAGCAGAAACGGATGCAGTGGCTTATCCACTTTGAAATTGTCTGCTTTGAAATAATCTTTCCTTCTGATCCTGCAGCATATGTCACTAGTAATTGCTCAGTTTTTCTTAGAGCTTTAATCCTGCTCAAGTAGAATCTAAGCTGTACAATGTCCAAGGAATGCAGAATTTTCTCCCCTTGTTCTGTGGATTTGGATACAAGGTTGGCAGATGAAGTGTTTGGTTAAGAGCCACAGTGGAAACCACCTTAGGCATAAATGTAGGATTTGTCCTCAGACACACCTTGTCTGGGTAAAATATGATAAAATGCTCTACAGCCATGAGGGCCTGTAGCTCTGAAACTCTTCTTGCTGAAGTAATTGCTAGTAGCAGAGCTGTTTTCCATGATAAGAACTTTATATCAGCGGTAGCAGCTGGTTCAAATAGAAGCAGGGTGGGCTTTTCCAATACATAATTGAGGTCCCATACATGTAATGGTGTTCTTCCAGGAGGCCTTAAATTTCTGGCTCCTCTAAGATACTGCTTTAGTAAAGGATGAGAAAAGACTGGTTGGTGACTCTGTATTGTAATGAGCGAAATGGCAGAGGCATGGATTTTAATTGAAGAGAAAGATAGGCCTTGTCAAGCATCTCAGTTAAGTACTGTAATATCTGAGGAATATTTGGTTCTGCTGTATCAGTTCTTTGTGCTCGATTCCAAGCACAGAATCTCTTCCATTTATCAGCACAAGATTTTCTAGTACTAGGCCTTCTGGCTTCCAAAATGACATCCATCACAGTTTTACTGAGAGGTGTTGTTTGTATAACTACATGATCAGCCATGGTGCCAGGTTCAGTGTCTGAAGTTGGTTGTGCAGGATCTGATTGTTTTGCTGGGACAGTAGTTGCGGTCTTTGAGGTAAGGTCCAAGCTGGGTATTGAGACAAGTTCCTTAGGACTGGGTACCAGTATTAGCGGGCCAGTCCGGGCAATTAGTATCAGCTTTGATTTCTCTTGTCTCACTTTTAGCAAGACCTTGGGAACAAGAGGCAGAGGAGGGAAAGGCGTAAACTGATAGATTTTTCAAAACTGAAGGATAGGGCGTCCACTTTCCATGCTTGTCTGATAAGTCCTTGTGCAGAATCTTTTCAGTTGATAATTTTGAGGAGAGGCAAATAGATCTGTCTCTGGACTCCCCCATTCTCGGTTATCATGCTAGAGACTTGTGGATTTAGTTTCCACTCGTGAGGGTCCATAAGGTTTCTGCTTAAATCGTCTGCCAGAGTATTTTGCTTTCCTGGCAGGAATTGAGCTTGGAGATGTATTTTGTAGATCAAAGCTGTGTCCCACAGTGCCATGGCTAATCTGCAAAGGGGGTATGAGTGTGTGTGTCCTTGCGTGTTTACATACCACATGACCGTGGTGTTGTCCGTCTTTATCAGTAGTTGTCCTGGATGAAGTAAGTCCTTGAAGGCTGTTAGGGCATTTTGAACAGCTAGAATCTCTTTCTGGTTGATATGTAGATGCATTTGTTTTGGGGTCCATATGCCCTGAATGCATCTTCCTGCCATGGGCCCCCAGGCATAATCTGATGGGTCTGTTGGGTTTGGCTGGCAGGGGGTAGAGTGAAAGCCCGACCCATGTTTTGGTGACATGCCTTTGCCCACCTTAGAAATTCCTGTTGTAGGCAGGGTATGAGAGGAATCATCATTTCCAGACTCTGAGAATGTTGACTCCATAAACTTCTTAGTTACCATTGAAGTTTCCTCATATGCAGTGGCGCATATAGAATCAGTAGGATGCAGGATGCCATGAAGCCCAGAGCCTGCATAATTTGTCTTGCAGATAACTGGGTTTTTGTCGCCATCAGTTTGAAGTAAGTAGTCAGTTGCCTTTGCTTGTCTGGCGTGAAGTAAGCCATCTGGGCAATTGTATTCAAGCTTGCACCCAGGAATGTTATCTTTTGACAGGGTACCAGTTTTGATTTCTTTTTGTTTATTGTGTACCCTAGGCATGTTAGAAGCCTTTTCACAGCGCCAGCTGTTGAAGAATGTCCTTGCTCTCTGCTTGAGCAGACAGTCGTCAAGTAAGGTATAACTATACTTTTTGGTCTGCAAAGCAATTACTGGTGCCAGGTACTTTGTGAAGACCCTGGGCGTAGTAGAAGCCAAAGGAGCAGTGCAGAGGGTGGTAATGCATTAAGCCAGCCTTGAATTCAGGGTATCTTCTGCACAATTGTCTTATTGGGACATGCAGGTATGCCTTTTTATGTCTAATGTCACCAGCCAAGCATTCTTGTAGCATGAGCAGAAGCTGCTAAAGTCAACATTTTGAACAATGTCGGTATGTTCAAAATTGATAAATCCAGTAATGGCCGTCAGGCCTCGTCTTTCTGGGTACCAGGAACAGTCGAGTAAAAACTTCTCCTTTTTCCTGTTCTGGTACTGGCTGAATGGCCCCATATCCATGAGGGACGTAACCTGTTTCTGTGCCTCTGCCCATTGATTTTTTGGCAGATCTGGTCAACCATTTGCCATTGGCAGTGTGGAAATTAAATCTGTATCCCTGTGACACTTTAGTACCCACTTGTCCTGGGTTATTAACTGCCAATTTTGAGCAAAAAAGTGCTAATTTTCCCCCCCCTAAGGGTGCTGCCAAAAGATAAGTGTTTGGTGCAGGTAGAGGGAAGTCATTGGGTCTGTTTTCTGTGGGTTTTGCGCTTTATCTCCTCCAGATTTGGAGGTAGGCGCCCATTGTTTGACCTGTAAGAAACTTGCACCTGGTATCTGGAACCCCCTTAGAGCGTCTGGATTTACCCTTTGAGCTCTGGACACAGGAAAGGACCAATTCTTTGTAGGCCAGTCTCTACTGAATCTTGGCGGCTGCACTTGTAAAGTCTAACAGTTTGCATAGACTTAGCTTTGTCTTCCATTTTCTTCAAAACCTCTTCTGCTGTAATACCAAACAGAGTATCATGCTGTAAAGGTGCATCTAGCAATTTAGCTTCAACATGATCAGGCAAATTTTGTTCTTTTAGCCAGGCATGCCTCCTAATCACAGATTCAGTAACTGCGCTGCAGGGCCTCTTAAGGAATCAAAACCACATTGCAAAGTAATGCTTTCCAACCTGTTCAGCTGCATGCAATAATTCCTGCAATTCTTTATTTTCTGCACATTCAGAAATCATCATTTTTGTTTCAGCAATCCCATAACATGTTGTTGATACTTAAGCATATAAAATTAACAATTTAAGGATCTGATTGCCAAGGTTGCAGATGTATAAACCTTTTTCCCCATCTGTCCAGTGCCCTTGAATCTCTGTCAGAGGGATAGGATTTTTGCTGTTGAGGTCTCAACTCCCTTTGGACCCTGTGAAATAGTTTCCAGGATTAGCAGCAGGTTTCTAAATAAAATTTTATTTGAGTCAGGGACCCTGTAATATCGGTCAGGCTTACTGGGGAGGCGGAGGTAGGAGTCAAGCTGGACTCCCAAAACACATCATCCACAATGTCTAAAACAGGGGAAATGGCTGAGCCTGTGCTGAAGGAGAAGGAAATCCCTGAGCCTCTTATGATTCTGAAAGAAATCTTGACTCTCCCAGTGAAAATGCTCCCTCATAGTATGCAAGGGTTTCCCCAAATGAATAATCCTCAGGAGGAGAAGCAGATGGTATAGACTCCCTGCATCAAGAATCCTCATAGGGAGGTATAGATAATTCCTGATCAGAAAAAAATAGAAACTTGATCTTAAGATTCATAATCCGTGTCTTGCCTAGGCTTCTGATCTGGAGGGGGATGGGTACCTCTGATCAAGGTAATAAGGTCTTCAGCCATTTGGATCATCTGTTTTTTAGGCATAGAGGCCTGTGCACATGGCTCATGCATCGGCTTTTTAGTTTTAAAAGTTGCTTTTGTCTTTGGTTTTGCAGCTGTCGGTTTGATATACAAATGTTGAGGTCTGAACACACCCTCAGAAGCCAGTGCCTGCTCAGGGCTCCGGACACATCAGAGGGAGAAAAATAAGTCGTTCCAATACCTTGAGTATGTTGCCAAGCCAGACTCCACATGGGTGTCAGTGAGGCCTGCTACTCGTAGGTAATGGGTATCAGGGGCTCTTGGCACCTCGCTGAGTAACGGCGATTGGCTTAGGAGAAGCTTTGTCGGTTTTGGATCTTGACTGCCTTTCTCTGTCATTTTCTTTTTTTTTTATGTACTCTGGTAGTCAGATTGCTATCAGGCGAACATTTCTGGATAGTTAAATCTGTTTCCAAAATACTTTGAGGCAAAAATATACAGGCGCTTAATAGTGCATTGGTTAAATCTAGCATAAAACCAATAGCCAGGCACGTTGTGATCAGGCAACAATGAAATACCTGCACGTATGGCTGGTGGTGCGGCTATACCATATGAACAGCAAAAGAAAAAGCCAGCACCCAACATCCTCATGTGGCCTTGTAAAACAAAATAATTTTATTCCATGACCGGAAAGGTCAAAATACTTAATTTCATAGTAACCAGTATGGTTATACTGGTTGGCAAAAGCTTCTTCAGCAACCACACTTCAAAAGTGAAAAAAATATATATATTTATTCATTCACATATCCTTTATATGCAATCTAATAGCGCCCTCTGGTGTACATTAAAGAAGACTACCATGTTAATACAGATATAGACAATATAAAAATATATATTCATATCTCAAAAATAACTAGCTATGCTTTTAACATATCTTCTGTTATATTGGATCAGCAACAACTTAAAGTCTTAAATAAAGGTTTAAGTTTTGTGCCAGGCTTTACTCAAAAGCATTATTTTGCACAAGATGTTAACTTCTGTCATAATCTCAATTTAAAATAATTCTTTCACAATCTTAGAGGGGGAATGCGGTGGGTTCATCTGTCAGCCTATAAATTTTCGTTTCAAGGTCTTCTAATTCAAGCCACCAATATTACCCACTGCACAAATTTTTTCAAAATGAAGTTTTCAAGGATTTACATTTGAGTAAACAAAATATGATGGATAATCTTAGCAAAGATTATGTATTGAAAATCTTGTTAACAATCGGAAATTATTATCCTGTCTGCAGACAAGGGTGGGAGGAAGTGGTGGTACAGAATTTGGTAGACTATGAAGGCGGAGGCTGAGCGGCAGTGCAACAAATCTCATTATCAGGGAAATGGTCTTTAATCCGCAACTTAGTATGTTCAAACAGGACAGTTATCACTTCTTGGTTAGCTTGAGAGGAGGTATTATCACCAAGGATAATTTGTTATCATCTCCAACGGTTGATCTACCCAAAAACGACCTATATTTGCTTTTTGCGCCCCAAGATCCATAAGGATTCCAAAAGACCACCCGATTAGGCCAGATCGTTTCAAACTGAGGCTCTTTGACTGAGCCTGTGTCGGATTTCTAACACTTTGAACATCTGAAAACCCCTGCATTAGTCATTGATGCAGCGATATAGGACACGGCTCAGTTCTTACCATTATATCGGATATGCAATTAGAGCCAGACTGGCTCCTATGTAATTTTGATGTCACACTCCTTGTGCTCTGAATATCCCCCATTGGGCAGGATTCATTGCTTTAGAAATATTGGTTAGATCGGGGCTATGTATATAAAACCAGACTTTAATATTCTTCTAATTTGCGTAATACGGCAGAATTGGTACTGACCCATAATGTTTTTACTTCAAAGATAGGTGTTTTGTAAATTCAAGGTACTGCTCTGTGATTCCTTTTGCCCCAACATGCGAACTTGTTTGTAAATGCGACGTGCGAGGAATAACGCTGATCTATGAGCATCAATCATAACATTTATATGAACAAAATGGATATTTGAAGGATATATCTTGATGACTCTTGGTTGGTGCGGAGGCAAATGAGGAATTCTTGCTTGAATTTTTGAGACATTTGAATTGCAATATGTGAGGTGCTGGAATCTTCAAGCTAACACCTAAGTCAGAGATTACCTTTTTGGATGTGTCCGATAGAAGAACAGAATTGGACACTTTGGAGAGTAAAATTATTCAAAAGGTTTCCACAGTTCAACACCCCCAAGTTGCTACAAGCTTCCACAAATTCCAGATGTCATACCGTGAATATCCCCAAAATCACAATTTTCTCCAGATCAAGAGAATCTGTTCTAATTCCTCCGCGTCGGGACTTTCATCAACAAGATTTAACATCTAGATTTAAGAACAGGGGATATCCAAGTGGGTGACATCACTAGGGCCGAGTCGGTTTGCTAACCAACAGGCTAGATCATCATGCCAGCTGTTGTCATATCAGGTCCAGGATACAGAAAAATCACAGGAGCTTGAATTGATTACACGCCAGCACTTATGGGTAGAAACACTAAGTTTTATGATCATCATTCAAAGACATTGGTATCCATTAAGGTCAGATGATACCTAAATAATAATTATATTAAGGGATCAATGTTCCTATTCGCTTTCGGAAGGAAGCGGGTCATTGGGATCCTTATTCAGCAGTCATTACAAAAGGGTATATGATCATGTTTCCAGTTCAATTAAACACATTCCACAATAACTGGACAACTGACATAAGTGCTGCTGTCCATGTGGCCGTACTGTTCTTATTGTCCAAAGAGTGTTAGAAGGTCAAATAGTTTCACTTCCCATAATTCTCCAGGTTTACAATGTTTCATTTTTGCTAATTGCAGTACTAGCTGGGTTATTTGTTTGGCCAATGTAACTGTCGGGCATTTATGTTGAGCAAACGTCCCGACCCTTTAAAATAAGGGTCAGGGAACATTAAGTGACATTAAAAATAAGAAAGGTTAGAGTTCTCTATTTAAACATATGCTCAAACATTAAATGTGGTCTTTTCAGCTTCATGGTTATTCAGCATCAGGTTTAGGAACAATGAGTCTCATGTATTACATGAATTAACAAATAAAAAATGTGGCTAATTAAATTCTGGGAACCTTATTCTCACCTGGGTTGAATGACCAATTTTGAATGTATTTTATAAAAAAATGTAAATTGCCCAGTGGAGGCCTGTTAACCTTTTTTTTTGTATAGCTAGTTATTTTTTTTTGAGATATGAATATATATTTTTTATATTGTTCATATCTGTATTAATATAGTAGTCTTCTTAATGTACACTAGAGGGCACTTATTAGATTGCATATAAAGGATATGTGAATGATTAACTATATATTTTTTTTTACTTTTTGAAGTGTGGTTGCTGAAGAGGCTTTTTCGTCGAAACAATTAATAACGCATACTGGTTACTAAGGAATTAAGTATTTTGACCTTTCCGTTCATGGAATAAAATTATTTTTGTTATACAAGGCCAAATGAGGATGTTGGGTGCTGGCTTTTTTTCCTTTTTAACTGGCGGCCAGATCAGGGCCTAGGCAAGCGAATACAATCGTATAATGGTATCGGAAATCACAGTGAGGTATTTGTTTACAAAGTAATATTGCCAATTGTTAACTTTTTCTGACATCAGTATGTAGCAAGAAAAATGTTTCAACAATTAGCCTTTCACTTTAGGCAGAACTTGATTCCACAAACTCAAACGCCGAATATTTCAGTGGTGTTGACAGACTGGCACTTACAAATAATGCTTCTGCTTGAACTGCATGGCAAAGAAAGACTGAAGAAAAGGCGTCGGCTGCATGTTTTATACCCCTGACAACCTAATGTCATGGAAGAGGAGGACAGCACAGCGTGTATGGACCCCAAAGACTTTGGAACGTTCAGCAGGCAGCCTGACAACCTGCCAGCAGATTACCCAAATGTAATGACTGCAACATGTAAAACACAAAGATCATCATAAAGGGAGTCTGCCTCCCCGATCGACTGTCAGGTATCAGGCGTCATTTCACAAAAGATGTATGCTACTCGAAGGTATGTAATGACGTCCTCACGACTCTCCACCAACAGTCATAAAACAGAAGTCTAGTACAAAACTGACATCCAGCACGCTTCCTACCTCAGAAAAGTACAGTTGTGTACACTTACTATAAATGTGAAAGTTAGACTGTATTCACTGTTGCAGGCAGCCATATTTGGGTTATCCCTGCCAGAGTAGCCTCGCCAGCGAGCTCAATCTCAGAGACTTAGTATTTCTGCATCCCAGCTGCTGGCCGAGGACTGACATCAGGCCGTCACAGTGGTATAAAGTGAGGCAGCTGACGCCCATTACATCAGTTTTTCTTCTCCTAACCTGTCAGGAGCCCTCAAAGTAGGCTGCCATGTTGTGAGTGGAAGAACCACAGGCCCAGTGGAAAATAAATATACACACTTTTATGAGAAGCGAGAACAAGGAAGAATGGTAATAAATGGAGAACTGAGAAGAAAGGGGGATGTTAGAGGAGGAAGCCAGGACTGCACATTGAATGGCTGGACACTCAAACATCTACATTTATGGAGAGGGGCTTGTACAACTGTGCCTACGTTCTTCATGTTTAGCACTGTTGCAGTCATCACAACTAGGTGGATTCCCAAAGCTGAGGAAATGGGTGGAAAGCGGCAGTCAAAGAAGCTGAGGGCCAGCTGGGATACCACTGCAAGACTGCAGAGGCAAACCCTGCCCTGGATTTGAGAAGAGCCAGGTGGTGATGCTTGGTGAAAGTGTGAACAGGGGTTCAGGTGGCAGCCTCCTGGATGTCCCTGGTGGGGACTCCTCTGAGGAAAGCTGCAGAGGTGGAGGCTGCACTGAGTGTGTGTCAGAACTCCTTGGTGGGAAGGCTTATCATGCTGTTGTAGCAGAAATGGATGCACTGTGCTATCCCTTTGGAAATGGTTTGTGTGGAGATGGCTTTGCCTTCTGCCCCTGAAGCAAAGCTAATCAACAATTGATCAGACATTCTGAAGGATTTAGTCCTGTCTAGAATGGAATCTATGAGCTGTCTGTGCACATCTAGACAAGTGAGGGAAAGCAAGGTGTTGGCATATGAATGGATTGGTTGTAGAGAGCCTTCACTGGACATCAATTTCTGGGCATGAAGGATGGAAGTTAGTTCTTGAGGCATACCTGGTCTGGTATGGAAGATGAAGGGTTCCACCACCTCATGAAAGCTTGCAGCTCAGAGACTCTTCTGGCTGAAGTGGATGGCCAGAAGGAAGGCGGTCTTCCAGGAGATAAATTTTAGCTCTGCAGAAGAAGCTGGTTCGACAGGAGTATAAGGGTGAGGCTTTTCCAAGACAAAGTTAAGGGTCCCAGAAAAGCCAAAGTGTTGAGTGCCCTTCTAGGGGCCTCAATTTCCTACCCCTCCTGAGTACTGTAGCTGATCAAAGGTGTGAGAGAAAAGTCACTGCAACTGGGAAAATGAGCAGAAATAGCAGAGCGCATGAATTTTAGAGATGAGAGAGAGACCACTGTGTAGTAGGTCAGTTAAGGCAATCCAGGATGGAGGATTAAATGAACTGTGCTGTATTATTTACTGAAGATGGATCTCAGGATGCAGAACATTTTTCCATTTACCTGCATAAAACTTTCTGAAAAGTCTTTAGGGCATCTGGCCTCAAGTGGATACCTATCCAGAACCATGTTTACTGAGGATGCCAAACTGGTTCAGGTGGTTAGGAATAAGCGAAGCTGACAAATTGAGTGTCTGCAAATTGGGGATGCATAAGTACCCTTCCCTCTGGGTTAGGGAGGGTTTGGAACATGAGGAAAGATGCCATGGAGTGCGAAAGGCAGGTACCGGGAAGCTGCACAAGCAAGGGTAGAATGGTCCCCTGTTTTTCCCTTCCCTTTATTTTGAGCAGTACCCTGGGGATGAGAGGAAGCGAAGAGCTGAGACCAGAAGGGTGACAGGGGAGGGACAGGGCATTGCTTTCCAAAGCATGCAGTGCGCTGCTCCTGATTGCAGAAATTGCTGAGCTTGATGGTTGGTGTGGGAGGCAAAGATGTAGGCCTTGAGGTTCCCTTATTTGAGTTATTAGGGAGAAGGTGCTTCTGCTAAGCTGCCACTCGTGTGGGTCCAGAAGGTTTCTACTTGATTGGTCTGCCAGGAGTTTGAAAAGAGCCTGTTAAGCATTGTGCTAGCAGGTGTAGTTACATGTGGAGTGGCAGCAGAGTTTTCGTGCTAAAAGGGGTCATGCAGCCAGCCTGGCATAGAGGGTAGGAGTAGGTCCCTCCTGCTTGGTGTTGATGTAAACTTTATCAAGCAGTGGTGTTGGTCTACTTTGATCAGGAGAACCCCTGGAGAGAGAGAAGGGGTTTGAAAGCTATCAAGGCATGCTACACAGCCATCATCTTTCTGACTGATGTGCAGGGGGATTTGCTGTAGACTCCATTATTTTCTGGCGCACCTGTAGATCCAAGATAATACACCCCAAGCATAGTCTGATGGATCTGTGGTAAGCGGTCTGACGGTGGGGTGTGGGGAAAGGGCGATCCCTTGTTTCGGAGCATGCTGTTGCCCACCAAAGAAATTCCTTTCTGAGGCAAGGAATTATAGGAGAAGAGTTCTGTGGTCTTGAAAGTGTTGACAGCCAAGGCTCTTTAAGAACCTATAAGTTTCTTCATATGCGAGTCTGGCATATGGAATGAGTACAATGCAAGATGCCATGAACCCCAGAGCTTGCAGGATTTTCCTTGCAGAAAGCTGGGGCCTGGTACAGATGAGAGAAACTTGACAGGAAAAATTTCTCTCTACAGTATAGGTGCCATCTGGGATGCTACAAACCAGACTTTGCTCCCAGGAAGGTAATCCCTTTGGGTGAAGCAGATTTTTTAGATTGATTGTGTACCAGGGAAGGGTTAATGAGTTCTTTACACAAAGGCCAGGTGCTTGAACAGCTTTTCCTGGTTGTCTGCCTGAATAAGGCAGTAATCCTAAGTAGGGGTAAATTTGAATATTTTTGTCTGCAAAGCAATGGGCAAGAGCCAGGCATTTTTTGAAAAGCTGGACATTAATAGAAAGCCAAAGGGAAGCACCAGAGAACTGAAAGTGTTGAAATCTTGCCCTGAGCGGAGATATTTTTCATGATTCTCTGATAGGAAATGTGGAGGTAGGCCTCTTTAGATCCAGGGTAACTGGCAGGCGTCCTTGGAGAGCATGGGTAGCAAGCTGCCCTGGAGGGTGAGCATTTTTGAATTTTGGGATCATCAGGAATGTGTTTAGAATGGATGAATCAATGATTGGGTGCCAGGTGCCCCTCTTTTCTGGAGGCACAAGAAAGGTCTGGAGTAGAATACACTCACCTATCTGTTCTGCGAGGCGCTCTATACTGCCCTCAAAGGCGTGAGGGAATAAATTTGCTTTTTAAGCCTCACGCCCACTGACGATTGGTGGTAGATCTGGGAACCCTTTGGGGTTGGGAAGGGTGTGTGGAAGGAGAATTTGCATCTACATGAGAACACAATGGTCAGAACTACATTGGTCCTTGGTAAAATGTAGCCCAGGTGCTTATGTGAAAAGCGTAGAGTTTTCCTCCTAGGAATGCCAAGTGAGTTGTGGGAGTAGAGAGGTCGGGAGGAAGGTGAGTGATTGTGAGTTCTTACCATGGCAAGGGGTGGCTTAGAACACCCTTCGGTTTGAAGTGGAGGCAGCCACTGTTTATGCACTGCATTCCCTGGGGCTGCTGTCTGGGGGGGGGGTCTGCTTCCCGCGGTGTCTGTGGGTCAGGCCTGTTTACTCCAGAGCGAGCGAACCATGCCTGCTGAACCCAGGGGGGCGCTGGACCGGTAGCAAAAAAAGGAGTATCTTTAACTGTGTTTGGAGATTTTGCTTTTCTCTTCCAACCATCTAAAGACCTCTTCTGCCTTCGTGCCAAATAAGTTAATTTAGATTTCTGACATGGTCTGGCAGGGGTTGTTCCTTAAGCCATGGCATGTATTCTAATGACAGATCCGAAAGTGACTGCTGTCTTGCAAAGAAGCTAATTCTAGGGCATCAAAACCACAGTGCAAAGTGTGTGTTTAGTTACATACTTGCAGAATGCCTTAAATCTTGTAAGTCTAGATTCAGCCCAAGCAAGAAAAGAAAGACATTTTTTTGTTCTGACGGGGTTCAAGGTATGTTGCTGATATTTAAGCATATGGAACTGACAATTTAGTGCCATGATATAGCAAAGGGTGGCAGTGTAATTTTTATCCATCATCCCAATCCTCGGGAATCCCTGTCTGGGGGTGGGATTCTTAGAGGTTGCTTTTTATTCCTTCAGGCCCGCCAGAGAAATGACCTCCAGGGGTCAGCTGTAGGATTTTTTAAAAGATATTTCTGTGGTCAGGGACTCTGTGGTATGACTGGTTTTCTGGGAGCAGGAGGTGAGGGCGTCCAGGAGTCAAGCTGGATTCAAAGAAACATCCACCACATCAGGACTGGGGGGGGATGGCAAGGTCAGTGTTGCAGAAGGTCTAAGAATTTAAAGTCTTTTTAGACTGAGGGTGGTCTGACTCTCCATTAGTGTCCTTCCTTAATGTGCAGGGTTTCCCAAAGGAAAAATCCTCTGGGAAGAGGCTGAAGGAATGGATTCCTCTATCAGAATCCTTATAAGTGGAGGGTTGCATGTCTTCATAGAATCAGACTCTTGTTCAAACACAATTACTGGAGACAGATATCTCTTCCTTTTTGAAGGGTGGCAGCTACCCCTTATCAGCATGATAAGGGTCTTCCTCCACTTTAAGCATTTGAGAGTGAGGCAAGGTAGCAGGTGCCTGAGGTGGGTAGTCTGTTTCTTGGCTGTGGTTTGTACCCTGGGCCTTAGGACCTCTGTTTTTGAAAAAAGCAGTACTTGCGAAAAGATGAGTTTGTGTCCAGATTAAATTGGTGCGAAAGGACTTCCTCGTAAGCCAATGCCTGCTCAGAGGCTGGACCCATCAAAGGTAGACACAACCATAGGATCCTTAGATGAAGAGTTTTGCGGCATACTGGACTGTGAAAAGAGTCTGATAGCAGCCTGCGAATCAACTGCAGCGGGCATCAGGAGCTGTGGCGCCTGATGCCGGAGGACAAACAACACAACCCAACGGAAGAGTGGGTAGAGTAGGTTTGAGTTGTCACGGTCTCTGTCTTTATCTTTACTTTTTGAGAAAGATCTGCTATCTTCGTGGACTGTAAACAAAGTATCTGGCTACAATAAGGGCCTGGCGTCAGATAGTTCTAGCGTTAAAGCACAGAAGCGACAACGAAGGACGTCGTGGTCTGGGCCCTAAACAAGTAACGCCAGTAAGGTGGAAGTCTCGGTGTGGTATTTGCTTTCCACAGGCAAGACTTTTAACTTTTTCTGACATCGGTTAGACGAAGAAAAAAGGATCCCCAACTGGGTACTTAGCTTTAGAAGGCTTCAACTTCGATTCGGAAATGAAAACTCAGGTAGCGGCTAACCGTCACTCATGCGAACTGCTTCTGCTTCGGGCTCCACGGCAAGAAAGACTGATGTAATGGCGTTGGCTGCCTTACTTTATACCACTGATGACCTGACGTCAGTCCTCAAGCGACAGCAACCGAAGCAGAAATACTAAGTCTCTGGTATTGGGCGGCCGAGGTCTACCCTGGCAGGAATAAATGTGATGACTGCAACAGTGAAACAGGAAGAACATCTTTTCTGCCACCTGTGTGACTGCCAGCTCCAGTGATTCACTGGAGAGTGCTGTCCAAATTCAGATAAGTACCCAGAGGGGCTTTTGATTATTTTGCTACTGTGTTCTGGGTTTCAGGTCAGGAAGAAAGGGCAAGTGTTGGTGTGAAAGGCAGATTCCACATAAAGACTCGCCAAGCTCTGCCTGTTCTGAGCCAACACCATGACCACATTTCCTGTGAAATCAAGTCAGGCCTTTGTCCCCAAAATCTTTAGGAGTCATCTTGCTGCATTAAAATAGTTGTGTAAAATCTTACCATAACCATAGATGTCCTTCTTGATGTTGTAGTATTCTAGCTGTGGGAGGACCACAGCTTAGATGAAGACAGGGTGGCTGATGCTGATGAGGATTCTACAAAGCCCTGTAGGATTGCCCTGGTGAATCCTGCACAACTTCTGTAGACTTGGTCAAGTTTGTAAAGTGTGGTCAACGTGCGGATAGTGGACCACGTGCTTGGTTCCATAATGCATGCCTTGTCCAGACCTTTATGAAAGC
Source organism: Protopterus annectens (assembly GCF_019279795.1). Taxonomy (NCBI): domain Eukaryota; kingdom Metazoa; phylum Chordata; order Ceratodontiformes; family Protopteridae; genus Protopterus; species Protopterus annectens. The sequence continues at coordinate 366,771,954 of NC_056750.1, read as the reverse complement.
CTTGGAGGTGCCATTGCTCTTGTGGAGTGGGCCTTTACTCCCATTGGGGCTTTTCCGTGGAGGGTAGCAAAGACAAATGGATTTCCTGATCCAGGATGCAATGGCTTGTTTAGAGACTGCCTTGCCCAGAGCTCTGGGGTGGAAGGAAACAGAGTTGCTGCGATTTCCTAATGGATTTGTTTTTTCCATGTAAAATCTTAGTTGGCTGTGCACATCCAGGGAGTGCAGTATCCTCTCTCCTTCATTAGTGCGAGAGGGAAAAAGTGTGTAGGAGGGATACATTGGTTACGAGACAAGTGATTGACCACCTTCGCCATAAGGGAGGGATTTGTTCTCAGGGTGACCCTGTCCTTGGGGAAGATAGTGTAGGGGGCAGGCCATTAAGGCTTGCAACTCTGAAACCCTTCTGGCTGAAGTGATAGCCACTAGGACTGTTTTCCATGTACAGATTTGTAGAGGATATCCCAAGCGGTTTGAAGGGATGTTGGGTAAGTTTTTCGAGGATGTAGTTAAGGTCCCAGGGCAGAGGGATAGGTTTCTTTGGGGGTCTCATGTGTAGTACCCCTTTAAGGAACAGTTTCATATCAAGTCTGGCTAGCAAGGGGGGGATTAAGAAGCAATCAGGCTGAAACAGCAGAAATGTGTACTTTCCCTGAGGAGTAGGAAACTTCACTATCAATTGACACACACAAGCAAGAACCAGAGGAGTATTAGCAATGAAAGGGTCCTTGCCCTTGTCCAGACACCACTTAGTAAATCTTTCCTATTTAGCTAGGTAATATTATCTTGTTGTAGGTTTCCTGGCTTCCCTCAGGACTGAAAGCACATTCTCTGAGTAGTGGCGTCTGAAACAGATCAAAAGTTTATCACCCACAGTGTCCAGGATAACATCTGCAAGTGTAGGTGGAGGAGTGTTCCTTTTTCTTGTGTCAGGAGGTCCACATTGTAAGGTAACTAGTGCCCTTGGCTGGGTGTGAAAGTAGAACCAATGCTGCCTTGGCCAGTAGGAGTCACTAACAAGATTTTCAGTTTGTCCTTGATTTTCAGGACGACTTTCTGAATCATTGGGAAGGAGGGGGGCATAAAGAAACTTCCCCTCCCAAGAGATGTTGAAAGTGTCTACTCTCCATGCTAGAGGGGAGTAGATCTTTGAGCAGGTGGTCAGGTCTATTTGAGGAGTGCTCCACTGGTGGACTATATCTAGGAAGACAGTCCTGTCCGGCATCCATTCGTGTTGCGGAGAGGATGTCCTGCACAGGAGATCTGCTTGCTTGTTGTTCTGGGAGGGGATGCAGGGACAAGTGGCGAGAGGCTAGGTCCCATATCAGCAGGGTTAGTCTGCACAGCTGATAAGCCTTTGTTCCTCTCTGTTTGTTGAGGTACCACACTACAGTGGTGCTGTCAGTCACTGTCAGAAGAACCCCTGGTAGAAGTAGAGGGGTAAAGGTCTTTAGAGTTAGGAAGACTGCTGTCGTTTCTCTAACATTGATGTGTTTGGCCTTTAGAGAAGGGTGCCAGTTTGCCTGAACCCTCTTAAGATGCCAGTGTCACACCCCAACCTGAATCTGAGGCATCTTTATGCATTACTTGGGTTGGGGTGGGAGGTAGTGGTGGAAGTCCTGGGTTTAGCTGGACTTGTTGGATCCACCAGCTGATTTCTGTCTTTAGACAGAGGAGGAGGAGAATAACCTGTTGTAAGTGATTTAGGTGCTGGGACCAAATATTTTTGAGGTACCACTGTAGCTTGTGCATGTGCATTCTGGCCAGTGGTAACAGGGAAAGTTGCTGCCATTAAGCCCAGGAGACTAAGGAATTACCTACGAAGGAATTGCCTTGACGTTACTTTCTGAGAGTGTAGGATTCTCCTTGAAGTGGGAGATCAGGGACAGTACCTTGTCCTGAGGGAGAAAGGCATTCATTTTGTCCGTTCTGATTCTGCAAACTAGAAAAGTCTTGTCCTGGGCCTGGGTTCAAGGAGGACTTTGGGAGTTTGAGGGTGAACCCCAGATTCTGCAGAAGGGGTATGGAAGTGCAGATGCTTTGAGAGGGTATCTTTTGACTCTGCCAGTATTAGGATGTCGTCCAGATAGGGGTAAATCTGGATTCCCTGAGTTCTGCAGAAGGCAATGGCTGGGGCTAGGCACTTTGTAAACACTCAGGGGGCACTGGACAAACCAAAGGGCAAAGCAGTAAATTGGAAATGAAAGGAGGGCCCAGAGAAACGCAGGAATCTTCTGTGGGAAATCCTAATGGGTAAGTGTAGGTAGGCCTCTTAAGTCCAAGGTTGCCATAAAGGCCTTGGCTGGAATAAAAGGTAGCAGGGCGGGAAGTTACAGCATTTTGAAAGTGGGTACCTGACGGTGAAGGTTAGGAAGGAGAGGTCTAAGGTTAGTCTCCAGGGGCCGTCTTTTTTTGGGGACCAGGAAGAGACGGTAGTACAAACCCTTTAGAACCGGTCTCCTCAGGACAGTAAGGAAAGTAGCTAGTTCAACGGGTCTGACAAAACTTGTGGAAGGAGATGTAGCTGGTTTTTGGGGGGATATGGGATGTCTTTCCTGGGAGATTTTTCTTTCCAGGAGGAAATATCCTTTTTGGATAATGGATAGTACTCATTGGTCTGTGGTGATGGTTTGGCAGAAGGGGAGGCAATGGGGAAGGTGGGCAGAGAGTGGCAGGTGGGCAAAGCAGTCACGCATTGTTGGAACCTCCTCTATCCTGAAAGGACTGTCTGGGCTGAGGATGTGGTGCATTAGGTCTGGATGTAGTGGGTCTTCTTGCCCCTCTTCTAGATCTGGAAGAGGAAGCACCCGTCTGTCGAGGATTATGCAAAGGTGTTTTCAGCAGGGTACTTTCTATAGTACTTTGGAATGGGGGACACCAGTAAATGTTTAATGTCCTGCAATTCCCTACTTTTTTCTTGCAGATTCTTGAAGCGATCTGCAGATTGTTTCCCAAAAAGGAAATTGTGATCCAGGGGGACATCCAAGATCTTACACTTGAAGTCTTTTGGGAGATTCTGAAGTCTCAGCCAGGACCATCTCCTGAAGACAGAAGCAGATGTTGCAAAGCGAGCAGATGCTTCTGCAGCATCATAGCTGCATCTAAATCCAGTGCCTGGCTACTTGCTGTGCCTGGGACAGTTCGGTGGATATGACAGCCTTAATGGGGCTGTCAGGGATAGAAGCCAGCATGGAGGAGGCTTGATACACCAATGTGGGTATTATGATTAATGGCTCTGAAAGCCAATGTGGAGGAGGTGTATACCTTCTTGTCAATCCTATCCATAGACTTGCTGTCTTTATCAGTGGGTAGGAGGGAGGCTGAAGGAAGCAGTCTGGATTGCTCATCAGGGAAGGCTGCAATCACTGCTGGGTCTGCCAAGGGTGTTTAACCAAGAATTTTTGCTCATCCGGCACCTTGTAGAAGCAGTCTGGGTGCTTAGGGGCAGGTGGCTGCGAGTCTAGGGCCTTAGATGCTGAATTAAAGGCATCCAAGTAAACAGGAGCAGCAGCAGAAGGGGAGGAGATTCTACTTGAAGGAGCTAGAAGTACCTCTTTTTGGTTGTCAGTCATTTGCAGGTGTCTGGATTGAAAGAACCCCCACTTCTTTCGTGTTGATATTTTCCTTCAGGAACTACAGTTTCCATTTCCCCTGCACTCATGCCTTGCCAGAAGCATCCATGTGAACTTAAAGAGGAGAAGGTGTGAAAAGTAATCCTGGGTTGAGGATAACCTGACCCTTCCACCAATGTAGCTCCACGTAATCTAGGGATAAGGATGACCAGACACTTCCATCAATGCAGTTCTTTGAGACAAGGGAGGAGAAATTGGGGTGTCCAAGGGGGTTGACAGCTCTTGGACAACATTTCAGGTATCACTGGATTTTACTCATATGAAGCCTGGCCGGGGGAAATATAGGAATGGTGGCAGCTATTAATCCCAAAGTTATCTCCTTTGCAGAGCAAAGGGTCGTGGAGGAGAGTCTTTGGAATTAAACAGAGAACCTCTTCCTGCAGAAGGAAAGAAGGAAGGCATGCATTTTCTTTGCATCCAGTCTGCATCCAAAACACCAGATCCTATGTTGGACCAGGTGTGATTTTTCTGTAGCTTACAGTTAAACCCAGTCCTGCCAGAAGATTGAGGATGAATTGAAGATGCCGAAGAATTTCTGGGGAGACAGTATGGATCACAAGGTCGTTCGGGTATAGAAAAATAATTCCTAGAGTGCGACAGAAAGCAACTACAGATACTAGGCACCTTGCAAACACACACTGGGCTGTGAAAACAACACAAGGCAGAGCAGCAACCAAAGTGAAAAAAAGCCAGAAAAAAAAAGAAAAACGAGGAGTCTCCTGCACCTACTTCAGATCTAATGACACTAAGAAAGCCTATGGTAGGATGAAAGGTAACACTGCCTCCAGAGAGCATTTTTGAAATATAGCACCTTCAGGTAAGTGCTCAGGATGTAAAGGTCTGGGATAAGTCTCTACTGACATTTTCTTGAAACTAGGAAAATTCTAGAGAAAAAATCTTTCCCATGAACTCTTTCAGGATTTGCTTGATGGCACCCTGATTCAAAAGGTCTTGAATAATGGGGAGTCAGAAAGGCTATCTGGTTTTGAGGAGAAAGAGGCATGCATCTCAGAGGCAGAATGTTTCTCCCAAAACATGGCAGAGCCATCCATGATGACAGAGAGGAACCACTTGTCTGCGATAATAGCTTGGTCTCCCACTTGTCCAGGAAGAGCAACAGCCTTTGAAAAAGTGGAGTAATGGAGCTGAGGACAGAGGAAGCAGTGCTGCACAGGGAGTCATGGGTTTCTGCCTCCAAAGGGAGGCTTCCCTTACGAACATTCTCTTTTGGGTTTTTTCAGAGTAACTTTTCCTAGGGGTTTTCCTTTGTTTCTCAACTATGCTAGGGTCCATTCCAATGAAGGCGGTAGATTTAGACAGTTCCTATGGATTCCATACATACACAGATCTGTCTGAAGTCTTTCATGGTCTTGCTTTGGCCCTGGACAGTTTAATAGATTGGCTGCCTGAAGGCCAAACAAGATGTTGCCCAACAGCGAATCTAATGTTAGATTTGAAATCCTCCGGTATAGGGTGACTGTGAAGCTGTGCATATCTGCAGACAAATATATCCAGTGGTAGTTGCCCTTAGAAGGCGCATCCATAGTAAGGTTACTGCACTTTATACTGTGTCTGCCCATCTGAGGGTCTGCAAAAGTAAGCTCTGCTTTTAATACTTAGACTCTGCTGTATAGGTATCCAATATAATTTTAAGTAGTTAAGGACAGATATCTAACACTTTGCCATTTGAGTCTGGTAATGAATTGCTCTAAAGACAAAGGCAGTAGAGGTGTAAACCTTCTTTCCCCATCTATCCATACATGTCAGGTGCCCCCAAAAAGGTAGCAAAAAAATATATACACACACACACACACACACACATGCATCAATATAAACTTTACCTTCGTCTACAAGCAAATATACCACATAGGTTGTAGAAAATAGAGAAGGAAAGAAACTGTAGAATGACAAGGGGATGGTGGGAGGGTAACCTGGACTGCAACAGTGAATACACTAACATCTGCATTTATGTTAAGTGTACACAACTGTACTATGTTCTTCGTGTTTCACTGTTGCAGTCATTACATTTGGGTAGAATCCCAAAGCTATGGTTGGGAGGCTGGAGCTTAACAGCATTAGGTGTGGCTATAATTCCCTGCAGAACTGCAGTGGCAAAGCTTGCCCTGGACTTACAGTAGAGAGGCAAATTGTAATGCTTTGTAAAGGTGTGAACAGAACTCCAAGTAGCAGCCTCTACAATGTCTTTGGTTGGTACTCCTCTAAGAAAGGCTGCTGAAGTAGCTGCAGCTCTGGTGGAATGAGACCTAATGCCCTTGGTTTACCATGATGCAAGTAGCAGAAACGGATGCAGTGGCTTATCCACTTTGAAATTGTCTGCTTTGAAATAATCTTTCCTTCTGATCCTGCAGCATATGTCACTAGTAATTGCTCAGTTTTTCTTAGAGCTTTAATCCTGCTCAAGTAGAATCTAAGCTGTGTACGTCCAAGGAATGCAGAATTTTCTCCCCCTTGTTCTGCGGATTTGGATACAAGGTTGGCAGATGAAGTGTTTGGTTAAGAGCCACAGTGGAAACCACCTTAGGCATAAATGTAGGATTTGTCCTCAGACACACCTTGTCTGGGTAAAATATGATAAAATGCTCTACAGCCATGAGGGCCTGTAGCTCTGAAACTCTTCTTGCTGAAGTAATTGCTAGTAGCAGAGCTGTTTTCCATGATAAGAACTTTATATCAGCGGTAGCAGCTGGTTCAAATAGAAGCAGGGTGGGCTTTTCCAATACATAATTGAGGTCCCATACATGTAATGGTGTTCTTCCAGGAGGCCTTAAATTTCTGGCTCCTCTAAGATACTGCTTTAGTAAAGGATGAGAAAAGACTGGTTGGTGGCTCTGTATTGTAATGAGCCGAAATGGCAGAGGCATGGATTTTAATTGAAGAGAAAGATAGGCCTTTGTCAAGCATCTCAGTTAAGTACTGTAATATCTGAGGAATATTTGGTTCTGCTGTATCAGTTCTTTGTGCTCGATTCCAAGCACAGAATCTCTTCCATTTATCAGCACAAGATTTTCTAGTACTAGGCCTTCTGGCTTCCAAAATGACATCCATCACAGTTTTACTGAGAGGTGTTGTTTGTATAACTACATGATCAGCCATGGTGCCAGGTTCAGTGTCTGAAGTTGGTTGTGCAGGATCTGATTGTTTTGCTGGGACAGTAGTTGCGGTCTTTGAGGTAAGGTCCAAGCTGGGTATTGAGACAAGTTCCTTAGGACTGGGTACCAGTATTGGCGGGGCCAGTCCGGGGCAATTAGTATCATCTTTGGTTTCTCTTGTCTGACTTTTAGCAAGACCTTGGGAAGAAGAGGCAGAGGAGGAAAGGCGTAAACTGATAGGTTTTTCCAACTGAAGGATAGGGCGTCCACTTTCCATGCTTGTCTGATAAGTCCTTGTGCAGAATCTTTTCAATTGATAATTTTGAGGAGAGGCAAATAGATCTATGTCTGGGCTCCCCCATTCTCGGTTATCATGCTAGAGACTTGTGGATTTAGTTTCCACTCGTGAGGGTCCATAAGGTTTCTGCTTAAATCGTCTGCCAGAGTATTTTGCTTTCCTGGCAGGAATTGAGCTTGGAGATGTATTTTGTAGATCAAAGCTGTGTCCCACAGTGCCATGGCTAATCTGCAAAGGGGGTATGAGTGTGTGTCCCTTTGCGTGTTTACATACCACATGACCGTGGTGTTGTCCGTCTTTATCAGTAGTTGTCCTGGATGAAGTAAGTCCTTGAAGGCTGTTAGGGCATTTTGAACAGCTAGAATCTCTTTCTGGTTGATATGTAGATGCATTTGTTTTGGGGTCCATATGCCCTGAATGCATCTTCCTGCCATGTGGGCCCCCCCAGGCATAATCTGATGGGTCTGTTAAGGTTTGGCTGGCAGGGGGTAGAGTGAAAGCCCGACCCATGTTTTGGTGACATGCCTTTGCCCACCTTAGAAATTCCTGTTGTAGGCAGGGTATGAGAGGAATCATCATTTCCAGACTCTGAGAATGTTGACTCCATAAACTTCTTAGTTACCATTGAAGTTTCCTCATATGCAGTGGCGCATATAGAATCAGTAGGATGCAGGATGCCATGAAGCCCAGAGCCTGCATAATTTGTCTTGCAGATAACTGGGTTTTTGTCGCCATCAGTTTGAAGTAAGTAGTCAGTTGCCTTTGCTTGTCTGGCGTGAAGTAAGCCATCTGGGCAATTGTATTCAAGCTTGCACCCAGGAATGTTATCTTTTGACAGGGTACCAGTTTTGATTTCTTTTTGTTTATTGTGTACCCTAGGCATGTTAGAAGCCTTTTCACAAACGCCAGCTGTTGAAGAATGTCCTTGCTCTCTGCTTGAACGAGACAGTCGTCCAAGTAAGGGTATAACTGTATACTTTTTAGTCTGCAAAAAGCAATTACTGGTGCCAGGTACTTTGTGAAGACCCTGGGCGTAGTAGAGAAGCCAAAGGGCAGTGCAGAGAATTGGTAATGCATTAAGCCAGCCTTGAATTCGAGGTATCTTCTGCACAATTGTCTTATTGGGACATGCAGGTATGCCTTTTTTATGTCTAATGTCACCAGCCAAGCATTCTTGCCCAGCATGGGCAGAAGCTGCTGTAAAGTCAGCATTTTGAATTTTGGAATGTCCAAGTATGTGTTCAAAATTGATAAATCCAGTATTGGCCGTCAGGCCTCGTCTTTTCTGGGTACCAGGAACAGTCGAGTAAAAAACTTCTCCTTTTTCCTGTTCTGGTACTGGCTGAATGGCCCCCATATCCATGAGGGACGCAACCTGTTTCTGTGCCTCTGCCCATTGATTTTTGGGCAGATCTGGCCAACCATTTGCCATTGGCCGAGTGTGGAAATTGAATCTGTATCCCTGTGATACTACGTTTAGTACCCACTTGTCCTGGGTTATTAACTGCCAATTTTGAGCAAAAAGTGCTAATTTTCCCCCCTAAGGGTGCTGCCAAAAGATAAGTGCTTGGTGCAGGCAGAGGGAAGTCATTGGGTCTGTTTTCTGTAGGTTTGCGCTTTATCTCCTCCAGATTTGGAGGTAGAAGCGCCCCATTGCTTTGACCTGTAAGAAACTTGCACCTGGTATCTGGAACCCCCCTTAGGGCGTCTGGATTTACCCCTTTGAGCTCTGACACAGGAAAGGACCAATTCTTTGTAGGCCAGTCTCTACTGAATCTTGGCGGCTGCACTTGTAAGAAGTCTAACAGTTTGCATAGACTTAGCTTTGTCTTCCATTTTCTTTAAAACCTCTTCTGCCTTAATACCAAACAGAGTATCATGCTGTAAAGGTGCATCTAGCAATTTAGCTTCAACATGATCAGGCAAATTTTGTTTCTTTAGCCAGGCATGCCTCCTAATCACAGATTCAGTAACTGCGGCCCTGCAGGAGGCCTCTTAAGGAATCAAAACCACATTGCAAAGTATGCTTTCCAACCTGTTCAGCTGCATGCAATAATTCCTGCAATTCTTTATTTTCTGCACATTCAGAAATCATCATTTTTTGTTTCAGCAATCCCATAACATGTTGCTGATACTTAAGCATATGAAATTAACAATTTAAGGATCTGATTGCCAAGGTTGCAGATGTATAAACCTTTTTTCCCCATCTGTCCAGTGCCCTTGAATCTCTGTCAGAGGGGATAGGATTTTTTGCTGTTGAGGTCTCAACTCCCTTTGGACCCTGTGAAATAGTTTCAGGATTAGCAGCAGGGTTTCTAAATAAAATTTTATTTGAGTCAGGGACCCTGTAATATCGGTCAGGCTTACTGGGAGCCGGAGGTAAGGAGTCAAGCTGGACTCCGAAAACACATCATCCACAATGTCTAAAACAGGGGGGAAATGGCTAAAGGCCTGTGCTGAAGGAGAAGGAAATCCCTGAGCCTCTTATGATTCTGAGAAATCTTGACTCTCCCAGTGAAAATGCTCCCTCATAGTATGCAAGGTTTCCCCAAATGAATAATCCTCAGGAGGAGAAGCAGATGGTATAGACTCCCCTGCATCAGAATCCTCATAGGGAGGTATAGATAATTCCTGATCAGAAAAAATAGAAACTTGATCTTAAGATTCATAATCCGTGTCTTGCCTAGGCTTCTGATCTGGAGGGGGATGGGTACCTCTGATCAAGGTAATAAGGTCTTCAGCCATTTGGATCATCTGTTTTTTAGGCATAGAGGCCTGTGCACATGGCTCATGCATCGGCTTTTTAGTTTTAAAAGTTGCTTTTGTCTTTGGTTTTGCAGCTGTCGGTTTGATATACAAATGTTGAGGTCTGAACACACCCTCAGAAGCCAGTGCCTGCTCAGGGCTCCGGACACATCAGAGGGAGAAAAATAAGTCGTTCCAATACCTTGAGTATGTTGCTGCAAGCCAGACTCCACATGGGTGTCAGTAGAGGCCTGCTACTCGTAGGTAATGGGTATCAGGGGCTGCGAAAGCACCTCGCTGAGTACCGGCGATTGGCTTAGGAGAAGCTTTGTCGGTTTTGGATCTTGACTGCCTTTCTCTGTCATTTTCTTTGCATTTTTTTTTTATGTACTCTGGTAGTCAGATTGCTATCAGACGAACATTTCTGGATAGTTAAATCTGTTTCCAAAATACTTTGAGGCAAAAATATACAGACGCTTAATAGTGCATTGGTTAAATCTAGCATAAAACCAATAGCCAGGCACGTTGTGATCAGGCAACAATGAAATACCTGCACGTATGGCTGGTGCACGGCTATACCATATGAACAGCAAAAAGGAAAAAAGCCAGCACCCAACATCCTCATGTGGCCTTGTAAAACAAAATAATTTTATTCCATGACCGGAAAGGTCAAAATACTTAATTTCATAGTAACCAGTATGGTTATACTGGTTTCGGCAAAAAGCCTTCTTCAGCAACCACACTTCAAAAAAGTGAAAAAAAATATATATATTTATTCATTCACATATCCTTTATATGCAATCTAATAGCGCCCTCTGGTGTACATTAAGAAGACTACCATGTTAATACAGATATGAACAATATAAAAATATATATTCATATCTCAAAAAAATAACTAGCTATGTGCACAACATATCTTCTGTTATATTGGATCAGCAACAACTTAAAGTCTTAAATAAAGGTTTAAGTTTTGTGCCAGGCTTTGCTCAAGAGCATTATTTTGCACAAGATGTTAACTTCTGTCGCAATCTCAATTTAAAATAATTCTTTCACAATCTTGAGGGGAACACGGTGGGTTCATCTGGCCCTATAAATTTTCGTTTCAGGTCTTCACAATTCAAGCCACCAATGTTACCCACTGCACAAATTTTTCAAAATGAAGTTTTCAAGGATTTACATTTGAGTAAACAAAATATGATGGATAATCTTAAACAGCAAAGATTATGTATTGAAAATCTTGTTAACAATCGGGAAATTATTATCCTGTCTGCAGACAAGGGTGGGGAAGTGGTGGTACAGAATTTGGTAGACTATGAAGCGGAGGCTGAGCGGCAATTACTTAACAAATCTCATTATCAGGAAATGGTCTTTAATCCAACCAGTATGTTCAAACAGGACAGTGATCACTTCTTGGATTTAGCAGAAGAGGAGGGTATTATCACCAAGGATGTTTGTTATCATCTCAACGGTTGATCACCCCAAAAAACAGTATATTTACTTTTTGCGCCCAAGATCCATAAGGATTCCAAAAGACCACCCGGTCGACCGAATGTTTCAGGCAGAGGCTCTTTGACTGAGCCTGTGTCGGAATTTCTAACACTACATCTGAAACCCTTACTACCATTGATACGGGCAAGGATACAGGACACGACTCAGTTTCTTACCATTATATCGGATATGCAATTAGAGCCAGACTGGCTCCTATGTACTTTAGATGTCACCTCCTTGTATACGAATATCCCCCATTGGGCAGGATTCATTGCTTTGAAATATTGGTTAGATCGGGCTAATATGTATAAACCAGGCTTTAATATTCTTCTAATTTGCATGGCAGAATTGGTACTGACCCATAATGTTTTTTTACTTCAAAGATAGGTGTTTTTGGCAAATTCAAGGTACTGCTACGGGGGATTCCTTTGCCCCCATTTATGCAGACTTGTTTATGGCGTACGTGGAGGAATAACTGATCTATGACATCAATCATAACATTTATATGAACAAAATGGATATTTGAAGGATATATCTTGATGACTCTTGGTTGGTGCGGAGAGCAAATGAGGAATTCTTGCTTGAATTTTTGGAACATTTGAATTGCAATATGTGGGGTGCTGAATTCAAGCTAACACTAAGTCAGAGATTACCTTTTTGGATGTGTCCATTAGAAGAACAGAATTGGACACTTTGGAGAGTAAGGTATTCAAAAAGTTTCCACAGTTCAACACCCTGCTACAAGCTTCCACCCAGATGTCATCAGGAATATCCCCAAAATCACAATTTCTCCAGATCAAGAGAATCTGTTCTAATTCCTCCACGTACGACTTTCATCAACAAGATTTAACATCTAGATTTAAGAACAGGGGATATCAAGTGGGTGACATCACTAGGGCCAGTCGGTTTGCTAACCAACAGGCTAGATCACAGCTGTTGTCATATCAGGTCCAGGATACAGAAAAATCACAGGAGCTTAGATTAATTACAACTTATGGTAGAAACACTAAGTTTTATGATCATCATTCAAAGACATTGGTATCCATTAAGGTCAGATGATACCCTAAATAATTATATTAGGGATCAATGTTCCTATTCCTTTCGGAAGGGGCGGTCATTGGGATCCTTATTCAGTCATTACAAAAGGGTATATGATCATGTTTCCAGTTCAATTAAACACACCACAATAACTGGACAACTGACATAAGGCTGCTGTCCATGTGGCCACTGTTCTTATTGTCCAAGAGTGTTAAAGTCAAATAGTTTCACTTCCCATAATTCTCCAGGTTTACAATGTTTCATTTTTTGCTAATTGCAGTACTAGCTGGGTTATTTATTTAGCCCAATGTAACTGTCGGGCATTTTATGTTGGGCAAACGTCCCGACCCTTTAAAATAAGGGTCGGGGAACATTTAAGTGACATTAAAAATAAGAAAGGTTAGAGTTCTCTATTTAAACATATGCTCAAACATTCGACGGGGTCTTTCAGCTTCATGGTTATTGACCGCATCAGGTTTAGGAACAATGAGTCTCATGTATTACATGAATTAACAAATAAAAAATGTGGCTAATTAAATTGGGAGCCTTGTTCTCACCTGGGTTGAATGACCAATTTTGAATGTATTTTATAAAAAAAAATGTAAATTTGCAGTGGAATACTGTTCCTTTTTTTGTATAGCTAGTTATTTTTTTTGAGATATGAATATATATTTTTATATTGTTCATATCTGTATTAATATGGTAGTCTTCTTAATGTACACCAGAGGGCACTATTAGATTGCATATAAAGGATATGTGAATGATTAACTATATATTTTTTTTACTTTTTTGAAGTGTGGTTGCTGAAGAAGGCTTTTTGCCGAAACCAGTATAACCATACTGGTTACTATGGAATTAAGTATTTTGACCTTTCCGTTCATGGAATAAAATTATTTTGTTATACAAGGCCAAATGAGGATGTTGGGTGCTGGCTTTTTTCCTTTTTGACGACGTGATCAGGGCCTAGGCAAGGAATACAGTATAAATGGAAATCCTTATGAGGTATTTGCTTCCCACAAGTAATACAATTATTAACTTTTTCTGACATCAGTATGTAGCAAGAAAAATGTTTCCCCAACAGGGTATTTCACTTTAGTGAAGACTTCGGTTCTGAAACTCAAACGCGAATATTTCAGTAGTCGGCAGACTGGCACTTGCAAAATGCTTCTGCTTCGGGCACCGCATGGCAAGAAAGACTGAAGAAAAAGGCGTCGGCTGCATGTTTTATACCCCTGACAACCTAATGTCATGGAAGAGGAGACAGCAGCCAACGCAGGACCCAAGACTTTGGAATTCAGACTGACTGAGGGCAACCTGCCAGCAGATTACCCAAATGTAATGACTGCAACAGTGAAACACAAAGATCATCATAAGGGGAGTCTGCCTCCGATCGACTGTACGTCAAGCCATTTCACAAAAGATGTATGCTACTGCGAAGGTATGTGTGACGTCCTGCGACTCTCCACCAACAGTCATAAACAGAAGTCTAGTACAAAACTGACATCAGCACGCACCTACCTCAGAAAGTACAGTTGTGTACACTTACTATAAATGTAGAGTTAGACTGTATTCACTGTTGCAGCCATATTTGGGTTATCCCTGCCAGAGTAGCCCTCGGCGGGCTCAAATACCAGAGACTTAGTATTTCTGCATCAGCTGCTGTCGCTTGAGGACTGACATCAGGTCGTCAGTGGTATAAGTAAGGCAGCTGACGCCATTACATCAGTTTTTCTTCTCCTAACCTGTCAGGAGCCCTCAAAGTAGGCGGCCATGTTGTGGTGGAAGAACCACACCAGTGGAAAATAAATATGCCCCTTTGTAAGGAAAGGAGAACAAGGAAGAATGGTAATAAATGGAGAACGAGAAGAAAGGGGGATAGAGGGAGGGAAACCAGGACTGCAACATTGAATACACTCAAACATCTACATTTATGGAAAGTGTACACAACTGTACTACGTTCTTCATGTTTCACTGTTGCAGTCATCACAACTGGGTGGATTCCCAAAGCTGAGGAAATGGGTGGAGGCAGTCAAGGAAGCTAGGGGCTGGCTAGGATACCCTGCAAGACTGCAGAGGCAAACCCTGCCCTGGATTTAGAGAAGAGCCAGGTGGTAATGCTTGGTGAAAGTGTGAACAGAAGTCCAGGTGGCAGCCTCCTGGATGTCCCTGGTGGGGACTCCTCTGAGGAAAGCTGCAGAGGTGGAGGCTGCACTGGTGGAGTGTGTCCGAACTCCCTTGGTGGGAGGCTTATCATGCTGTTTGTAGCAGAAATGGATGCACTGTGCTATCCCTTTGGAAATGGTTTGTGTGGAGATGGCTTTGCCTTCTGCCCCTGAAGCAAAGCTAATCAGCAATTGATCAGACATTCTGAAGGATTTAGTCCTGTCTAGATAGAATCTGAGCTGTCTGTGCACATCTAGACAGTGAGGAAAGAAGGTGGGCATATGAATGGATTGGTTGAGAGCCGCACTGGACATCACTTTGGGCATGAAGGATGGGTTAGTTCTGAGGCATACCTGGTCTGCATGGAAGATGAAGGGTTCCACCACCATGAGTGCTTGCAGCTCAGAGACTCTTCTGGCTGAAGTGATGGCCAGAAGGAAGGCGGTCTTCCAGGAGATAAATTTTAGCTCTGCAGAAGAAGCTGGTTCGACAGGAGTAAGGGTGAGGCTTTTCCAAGACAAAGTTAAGGTCCCAAGCCAGTGTTGGTGCCCTTCTGGGGGGCCTCAATTTCCTACCCCTCTGAGGTACTGTTTGATCAAAGGGTGTGAGAAAAGTCACTGCAACTGGGAAAATGAGCAGAAATAGCAGAGGCATGAATTTTTAGAGATGAGAGAGAGAGACCACTGTGTAGTAGGTCAGTTAAGTAATCCAGGATGAGAGGGGATAAATGGCTGTGCTGTATTGGCCCCCTTAGCATGGATCCAGATGCAGAACATTTTCCATTTACCTGCATAAGACTTTCTGGTGCTAGGGCATCTGGCCTCATGGATACCATCCAGAACCTGTTTACTGAGGATGCCAAACTGGTTCAGGGTTAGGGAATAAGCCAAGCTGACAAATTGAGTGTCTGCAATTGGGGATGCATAAGTACCCCTTCCCTCTGGGTTAGGAGGTTTGGAACATAAGGAAGATGCCATGGAGGCAGCAGGTACCAGCTGCACAAGCAAGGGTAAGAATGGTCCTTGTTTTTTCCTCCCTTATTTTGAGCAGTACCCTGGGGATGAGAGGAAGGGGAGGAAAGGCACAGACCAAGAGGGTGACCCAGGGGAGGGACAGGGCATTCACTTTCCAAAGCATGCAGTGTTGCTCCCTGGTGCAGAATTTGCTGAGCTGATGGTTGGTGTGGGAGGCAAAGATGTCGGCCTTCGGGGTTCCCTATTTGAGTTATTAGGGAGAAGGTACTTCTGCTAAGCTGCCACTCGTGTGGGTCCAGAAGGTTTCTACTTGATTGGTCTGCCAGGGAGTTTAAAGAGCCTGGTAAGCATTGTGCTAACAGGTGTAGTTGCATGAAGAGGCTGTGAGCTAAAGGGTCATGGCCAGCCTGCATAGAGGGTAGGAGTGAGTCCCTCCCTGCTTGTTGATGTAACACATCACAGTGGTGTTGTCTACTTTGATCAGGAGAACCCCTGGAGAGAGAGAAGGGGTTTGAAAGCTATCAAGGCATGCTACACAGCCATCATCTTTCTGACTGATGTGCAGGGGGATTTGCTGTGGGCTCCATTGGCCCTGTATGCACCTGTCGTCAAGATGTGCACCCCCAAGCATAGTCTGATGGATCTGTGGTAAGGGTCTGGACGGTGGGGTGTGGGGAAAAGGGCAGTCCCTTGTTTTCGGAGCATGCTGTTGCCCACCAAAGAAATTCCTTTCTGAGGCAAGGAATTATAGGGAGAAGAGTTTCCAGGTCTTGAAAGTGTTGACAGCAAAGGCTCTTTAAGAACCTATAAAGTTTCTTCATATGCAGTCTGGCATATGGAATGAGTACAATGCAAGATGCCATGAACCCCAGAGCTTGCAGGATTTTCCTTGCAGAAAGCTGGGGCCTGGTGGCTAGTTGAGAGAAGCTTGACAGGAAAATTTGTCTCTCTGGTATAAGGTATGCCATCTGGGATGCTGTGTCCAGACTTGCTCCCAGGAAGGTAATCCTTTGGGTAGGCAGATTTTTTTTTCGTTGATTGTGTACCCTAGGGAGGTTAGTAGGTTCTTTACAAAGGCCAGGTGCTTGAACAGCTTTTCCTGGTTGTCTGCCTGAATAAGGCAGTAATCCTAAGTAGGGGTAAATTTGAATATTTTTTGTCTGCAAAAGGCAATGGGCAGAGCCAGGCATTTTTTGAAAACTATGGGATTAATAGAAAAGCCAAAGGGAAGCACAGAGAACTGAAAGTGTTGAAATCTTGCCCTGAAGCGGAGATATTTTTTCATGATTCTCTGATAGGAATGTGGAGGTAGGCCTCTTTTAGATCCAGGGTAACTAGCCAGGCGTCCTTGGAGAGCATGGGTAGCAGCTGCTGGAGGGTGAGCATTTTGAATTTTGGGATCATCAGGAATGTGTTTAGAATGGATAGATCAATGATTGGGTGCCAGGTGCCCTCTTTTCTGGGCACAAGAAAGAGTCTGGAGTAGAATACACTACCTATCTGTTCTGCAGGAACGCTCTATACTGCCCTCAAAGAGCGTAGGGAATAAATTTGCTTTTGAGCCTCTGCCCACTGATTTGGTGGTAGATCTGGGAACCCTTTTGGGGTTGGAAGGGTGTGGAAGGAGAATTTGCATCCATGAGACACAATGTTCAGAACCCATTGGTCCTTGGTAAATGTAGCCCAGGTGCTTATGTGAAAAGCAGAGTTTTCCTCCTAGGGGTAAGTGAAGTTGGGGAGTAGAGAGGTCGGGAGGAGGTGAGTGATTGTGAGTTCTTACCATAAGGGGGTGGCTTAGAACACCCTTGTTTTGAAGTGGAGGTAGCCACTGTTTACATCTCTGCATTCCCTGGGGCTGCTGTCTGGGGGGGGGGGGGGGGGGGGTCTGCTTCCACGGTGTCTAGGGTGGGCCTGTTTACTCAGAAGAGGAAAGGACCAGTGCTTGGAAGAACAATGCCTGCTGAACCTAGGGGGCTGGACCAGTAAGAAATCTTTAACTGTTTGCATAGATTTTGCTTTTTCTTCCAACCTTCGTAAGACCTCTTCTGCCTTCGTGCCAAATAAGTTAATTTAGATTTGACATGGTCTGGCAGGGGTTGTTCCTTAAGCCATGCATGTATTCTAATGACAGATCCAGTGACTGCTGTCTTGCAAGAAGCATCTAGGGCATCAAAACCACAGTGCAAAGTGTGTTTAGTTACTTGCCTTGCAGAATGCCTTAAATCTTGTAAGTCTAGATTCAGCCCAAGCAAGAAAGAAAGACATTTTTTGTTTACGGAGTTCCAAGGTATGTTGCTGATATTTAAGCATATGGAACTGACAATTTAGTGCCATGATATAGCAAGGGTAGCCGAAGTGTATAATTTTTATCCCATCTGTCCAATCCTCGGGAATCCCTGTCTGAGGGGGTGGGATTCTTAGCAGAGGTTGCTTTTATTCCTTTAGGCCCTTGAGAAATGACCTCAGGGTCAGCTGTAGGATTTTTAAAAAGATATTTCTGTGAGTCAGGGACTCTGTAGTACCCGACTGGTTTTCTGGGAGCAGGAGGTAGGGCGTCAGGAGTCAAGCTGGATTCAAAGAAAACATCCACCACATCCAGGACTGGGGGGATGGCAAAGGGTCAGTGTTGCAGAAGGTCTAAGAATTCCCAAAGTCTCTTTTTAGACTGAGGGTAGTCTTGACTCTCCCATTGGTAATGCTTCCTTAATGTATGCAGGGTTTCCCCAAAGGAAAAATCCTCTGGGGAAGAGGCTGAAGGAATGGATTCCTCTGTATCAGAATCCTTATAAGTGGAGAGGGGTTGCATGTCTTCATAGAATCAGACTCTTGTTCAAACACAATTACTGGAGACAGATATCTCTTCCTTTTTGAAGGGGTAGCTTGGCTTCCCCTTATCAGCATGATAAGGTCTTCCTCCACTTTAAGCATTTGAGAGTGAGGCAAGGTAGCAGGTGCCTGAGAGTGGGTAGTCTGTTTCTTGGCTGTGGTTTGTACCCTGGGCCTTAGGACCTCTGTTTTTGAAAAAAACGGTACTTGCGAAAGAAGACAGTTTGTGTCCAGATTCGGTGGTGCGAAGGACTTCCTCGTAAGCCAGTGCCTGCTCAGAGGCTTTGGACCCATCCAAGGTAGACACAACCGCAGGATCCTTCGATGAAGAGTTTTGCGGCATACTGGACTGTGAAAGAGTCTCGGTAGCAGCCTGCGAATCAACTGCAGCGGGCATCAGGAGCTGTGAAAGCGCCTGAGTACCGGAGGACTGACAACTGGCTTAACGGAAGAGTCGTCGGTAGGTTTGGAGTTGTGCGGTCTCTGTCTTTATCTTTACTTTTTTGAGAAGATCTGCTATCTTCGTGGACTGTAAACAAAAGTATCTGGCTACAATAAGGGCCTGACGTCAGATAGTTCTAGCGTTAAAGCACAGAAGCGACAACGAAGGACGTCGTGGTCTGGGCCTAAACAAGTGACGCAGTAAGAGTGGAAGTCTCGGTGTGGTATTTGCTTTCCACAGGCAAGACTATTAACTTTTTCTGACATCGGTTAGAGGAAGAAAAAAGGATCCCCAACAGGGTACTTAGCTTTAGAAGGCTTCAACTTCGATTCGGAAATGAAAACTCAGGTAGCGGCTAACCGTCACTCATGCGAACTGCTTCTGCTTCGGGCTCCACGGCAAGAAAGACTGATGTAATGGCGTTGGCTGCCTTACTTTATACCACTGATGACCTGACGTCAGTCCTCAAGCGACAGCAACCGAAGCAGAAATACTAAGTCTCTGGTATTCGGGCCGGCCGAGGTCTACCCTGGCAGGAATAACCCAATTGTGATGACTGCAACAGTGAAACAGGAAGAACATCTTTTCTGCCACCTGTGTGACTGCCAGCTCCAGTGATCGCTCACTTGAGACTTCGTGCTGTCCAAATTCAGATAAGTACCCCAGAGGGGCTTTTGATTATTTTTGCTACTGTGTTCTGGGTTTCAGGTCAGGAAGAAAGGGCAAGTGTTGGTGTGAAAGGCAGATTCCACATAAAGACTCGCACAAGCTCTGCCTGTTCTGCTTAGGCCAACACCATGACCACATTTCCTGTGAAATCAAGTCAGGCCTTTGTCCCCAAAATCTTTAGGAGTCATCTTGCTGCATTAAAAATAGTTGTGTAAAATCTTACCATAACCATAGATGTCCTTCTCTTCGATGTTGTAGTATTCTAGCTGTGGGAGAGGACCACAGCTTAGATGGAAGACAGGGTGGCTGATGCTGATGAGGATTCTACAAAGCCCTGTAGGATTGCCCTGGTGAATCCTGCACAACTTCTGGAGACTTGGTCAAGTTTGTAAAGTTTGGTAAAAGTGTGGATAGTGGACCACGTGGCTGCTTCCATAATGGATGCCTTGTCCAGACCTTTTATGAAAGCCTTGGAGGTGCCCATTGCTCTTGTGGAGTGGGCCTTTACTCCCATTGGGGCTTTTCCGTGGAGGGAGTAGCAAAGACAAATGGATTTCCTGATCCAGGATGCAATGGCTTGTTTAGAGACTGCCTTGCCCAGAGCTCTGGGGTGGAAGGAAACAGAGTTGCTGCGATTTCCTAATGGATTTGTTTTTTCCATGTAAAATCTTAGTTGGCTGTGCACATCCAGGGAGTGCAGTATCCTCTCTCCTTCATTAGTGCGAGAGGGAAAAAGTGTGTAGGAGGGATACATTGGTTACGAGACAAGTGATTGACCACCTTCGCCATAAGGGAGGGATTTGTTCTCAGGGTGACCCTGTCCTTGGGGAAGATAGTGTAGGGGGCAGGCCATTAAGGCTTGCAACTCTGAAACCCTTCTGGCTGAAGTGATAGCCACTAGGACTGTTTTCCATGTACAGATTTGTAGAGGATATCCCAAGCGGTTTGAAGGGATGTTGGGTAAGTTTTTCGAGGATGTAGTTAAGGTCCCAGGGCAGAGGGATAGGTTTCTTTGGGGGTCTCATGTGTAGTACCCCTTTAAGGAACAGTTTCATATCAAGTCTGGCTAGCAAGGGGGATTAAGAAGCAATCAGGCTGAAACAGCAGAAATGTGTACTTTCCCTGAGGAGTAGGAAACTTCACTATCAATTGACACACACAAGCAAGAACCAGAGGAGTATTAGCAATGAAAGGGTCCTTGCCCTTGTCCAGACACCACTTAGTAAATCTTTCCTATTTAGCTAGGTAATATTATCTTGTTGTAGGTTTCCTGGCTTCCCTCAGGACTGAAAGCACATTCTCTGAGTAGTGGCGTCTGAAACAGATCAAAAGTTTATCACCCACAGTGTCCAGGATAACATCTGCAAGTGTAGGTGGAGGAGTGTTCCTTTTTCTTGTGTCAGGAGGTCCACATTGTAAGGTAACTTGTAGTGATTGCCCTTGGCTAGATTGTGAAGAAAGTAGAACCAATGCTGCCTTGGCCAGTAGGGAGTCACTAACAAGATTTTCAGTTTGTCCTTGATTTTCAGGACGACTTTCTGAATCATTGGGAAGGAGGGGGGCATAAAGAAACTTCCCCTCCCAAGAGATGTTGAAAGTGTCTACTCTCCATGCTAGAGGGGAGTAGATCTTTGAGCAGGTGGTCAGGTCTATTTGAGGAGTGCTCCACTGGTGGACTATATCTAGGAAGACAGTCCTGTCCGGCATCCATTCGTGTTGCGGAGAGGATGTCCTGCACAGGAGATCTGCTTGCTTGTTGTTCTGGGAGGGGATGCAGGGACAAGTGGCGAGAGGCTAGGTCCCATATCAGCAGGGTTAGTCTGCACAGCTGATAAGCCTTTGTTCCTCTCTGTTTGTTGAGGTACCACACTACAGTGGTGCTGTCAGTCACTGTCAGAAGAACCCCTGGTAGAAGTAGAGGGGTAAAGGTCTTTAGAGTTAGGAAGACTGCTGTCGTTTCTCTAACATTGATGTGTTTGGCCTTTAGAGAAGGGTGCCAGTTTGCCTGAACCCTCTTAAGATGCCAGTGTCACACCCCAACCTGAATCTGAGGCATCTTTATGCATTACTTGGGTTGGGGTGGGAGGTAGTGGTGGAAGTCCTGGGTTTAGCTGGACTTGTTGGATCCACCAGCTGATTTCTGTCTTTAGACAGAGGAGGAGGAGAATAACCTGTTGTAAGTGATTTAGGTGCTGGGACCAAATATTTTTGAGGTACCACTGTAGCTTGTGCATGTGCATTCTGGCCAGTGGTAACAGGGAAAGTTGCTGCCATTAAGCCCAGGAGACTAAGGAATTACCTTGACGAAGGAATTGCCTTGACGTTACTTTCTGAGAGTGTAGGATTCTCCTTGAAGTGGGAGATCAGGGACAGTACCTTGTCCTGAGGGAGAAAGGCATTCATTTTGTCCGTTCTGATTCTGCAAACTAGAAAAGTCTTGTCCTGGGCCTGGGTTCAAGGAGGACTTTGGGAGTTTGAGGGTGAACCCCAGATTCTGCAGAAGGGATATGGAGAAGTGCAGATGCTTTGAGAGGGTATCTTTTGACTCTGCCAGTATTAGGATGTCGTCCAGATAGGGGTAAATCTGGATTCCCTGAGTTCTGCAGAAGGCAATGGCTGGGGCTAGGCACTTTGTAAACACTCAGGGGGCACTGGACAAACCAAAGGGCAAAGCAGTAAATTGGAAATGAAAGGAGGGCCCAGAGAAACGCAGGAATCTTCTGTGGGAAATCCTAATGGGTAAGTGTAGGTAGGCCTCTTAAGTCCAAGGTTGCCATAAAGGCCTTGGCTGGAATAAAAGGTAGCAGGGCGGGAAGTTACAGCATTTTGAAAGTGGGTACCTGACGGTGAAGGTTAGGAAGGAGAGGTCTAAGGTTAGTCTCCAGGGGCCGTCTTTTTTTGGGGACCAGGAAGAGACGGTAGTACAAACCCTTTAGAACCGGTCTCCTCAGGACAGTAAGGAAAGTAGCTAGTTCAACGGGTCTGACAAAACTTGTGGAAGGAGATGTAGCTGGTTTTTGGGGGGATATGGGATGTCTTTCCTGGGAGATTTTTCTTTCCAGGAGAGGAAATATCCTTTTTGGATAATGGATAGTACTCATTGGTCTGTGGTGATGGTTTGGCAGAAGGGGAGGCAATGGGGAAGGTGGGCAGAGAGTGGCAGGTGGGCAAAGCAGTCACGCATTGTTGGAACCTCCTCTATCCTGAAAGGACTGTCTGGGCTGAGGATGTGGTGCATTAGGTCTGGATGTAGTGGGTCTTCTTGCCCCTCTTCTAGATCTGGAAGAGGAAGCACCCGTCTGTCGAGGATTATGCAAAGGTGTTTTCAGCAGGGTACTTTCTATAGTACTTTGGAATGGGGGACACCAGTAAATGTTTAATGTCCTGCAATTCCCTACTTTTTTCTTGCAGATTCTTGAAGCGATCTGCAGATTGTTTCCCAAAAAGGAAATTGTGATCCAGGGGGACATCCAAGATCTTACACTTGAAGTCTTTTGGGAGATTCTGAAGTCTCAGCCAGGACCATCTCCTGAAGACAGAAGCAGATGTTGCAAAGCGAGCAGATGCTTCTGCAGCATCATAGCTGCATCTAAATCCAGTGCCTGGCTACTTGCTGTGCCAGGGACAGTTTGGAGGAGATGACAGCCTTAATGGGGCTGTCAGGGATAGAAGCCAGCATGGAGGAGGCTTGATACACCAATGTGGGTATTATGATTAATGGCTCTGAAAGCCAATGTGGAGGAGGTGTATACCTTCTTGTCAATCCTATCCATAGACTTGCTGTCTTTATCAGTGGGTAGGAGGGAGGCTGAAGGAAGCAGTCTGGATTGCTCATCAGGGAAGGCTGCAATCACTGCTGGGTCTGCCAAGGGTGTTTAACCAAGAATTTTTGCTCATCCGGCACCTTGTAGAAGCAGTCTGGGTGCTTAGGGGCAGGTGGCTGCGAGTCTAGGGCCTTAGATGCTGAATTAAAGGCATCCAAGTAAACAGGAGCAGCAGCAGAAGGGGAGGAGATTCTACTTGAAGGAGCTAGAAGTACCTCTTTTTGGTTGTCAGTCATTTGCGAGGTATCCCATTTGAAATAATCTTTCGTCTTGGTGATGGTCTCAACAAAGGTAATATCCTCAGGGGAGAAGCCACTTCAACAGATTCCTCATCAAGAGAATACTACTCCTGGGGAGATGCAATCTGGGAGGTATATGAAATAGAGTCCTCAGAGGAAGAAAAGGAAGAATCATGCTCTTCCTCCCCTAACCTGAGAGGTCATGGGAGGGAGGGAAGACGCTGAGGCAGACCTAGTACTGAGTAAAAAAGTAGTGGAGGTTGAGGCTAAAAGCCTAAGGGCCATAAAGGCCTGCATGAGGGGAAAAAGTGAAGGACTGCCAATCTGGTAGACCTTCTGCAGTGCAGGAGGAATGCTTGGTTTTCCATTTCTTTTTGGCCGGGGTGGAAGTAGGAACCGGCCTGGAGTCAAGTTTTGAAGCAACCATTTCAGAAGTCTGGAGCCCGGTCGGAGGTACCAGAGAATCTGGTATCCCCTCGACATCGACTGTAGTCTGTGTCTGGGTAGGCTCAGAGGACATGCCGGTCGTCAGCTGAGCAATGGCTTCCCCAAAGGTCATCACTGAAGTCGATGGATCGCCGAATGCCCCTCAGCTCATAAATCAGCAGTTGGCGGGGCATCTGGTAACGAAGCGGCAGGCAAGGAAGGCCTAGGAATCTTGGCAGCCTCCAATGCAGGATCCAATCTTTGGGCTAACCATTTAAGGCACTGATTTTCTAGGTACAGGTTTAATGCGGCCAGACGGCTGCGTAGGGTCTTCAGCACAAATGATTGACAAATGGAGCAGGTGGAATGGTCGTACTTCCAGTCTAAGCAAAAAACACACCTATCATGGGTGTCTTAATGGGGTATCTGGCACCCGCACTGGTATTTATACTTTTTACCTGACATCGGCTAAAAATTGCTACAACAACCAAGCCTAAGCAATAATTGGCTATGTAAGGAAAAACAGAAACCCAACAGGTTACTTAGCTTATAGATGCAACGTCTGAGAAGGAGCGATCACACGAAGCGCCAGTCATCTATGGCTGAAATACTCTGAGGATTGTGCATGCAGACGTCATATCTAAGGTCCCTGACATATGGCCTCGCGTCTGATGTCCCACACAAATTTCAACAGCCAAGCTGAAGCTTTTGTATAGGAGCAGACGTACGAGTTGTCTGAGGGCAGGAAATCCCACTAGAATACTTCAACTCAGGAATAGGAGATCTACACTTAGAGAACCAGTGCTTGAAATGCCTAAAGACAACGACTTGACGTCGGGAACCTTGGGGGAGCCGCCCAGTAAGGCGGCCAAAAAATCATGGCCTGATCCTACAGAAAAAGACTACTGTCAAAACTTAAACCCACCAAACTCGCAGCTGACAACCTCCCCACTGAATACTTGAAAACTGCAGCTGATAAACTAGCCTACTCAAATTAAATTCTAATCAACCGTTCCATAACAGAAGGCTATGTTCCCTCGATATGGAAAATATCCCACATTATTCCCCTCCACAAAGGCACCCCCCCATCCACCAACCTCTCCAATTTCCACCCCATTGCTATCCTTTCCCCTCTCTCCAAGATGCTTGAAAAATTTATCAACACCCAGGTATCCAACTACCTCCTAGCTAATAATCTCTCCAAAACCCAACATGGTTTCAGGCCATATCACAGCACTACCTCCGCCTCTGCTCTCCTTCACCAACACTATACTTCATCACAAAAACAATGGTCTCTTCACTACTGCCGTACTTCTAGATCTCTCAAAGGCCTTTGACATGGTATCTCATGAGCTACTACTCTCTACTCTTCCCAAACTCTCTCTCACAATCAGCCTGAAACTGGTTCCACAGCTATCTACACGGACGCCAGCAATCAGTAATCTGGGACGATAACCTATCAACCTCTCCCTTCCAGTTACTCTCAGAGTTCCCCAAGGGTCTATCCTTGGCCCTCTGCTATTCTCACTTTTCACTAACAACCTATATACTGCCACCACACAAGCATCTCTTATACAGTACACAGATGACTCTACTGTCAGCTACTCTGCCCCCACTCTACCAGAACTATAACAAATCACACAGTAATCCTTCTCTTCTGTAGAAAGCTGGCTAGCCAATGCTCAGCTCCTACTCAACCCAAGTAAGACAAAACTTCTCCTGTTCCAGCGTTCCAAAGCCATCTAAAAACATCCCCACTTCAACATTCCCGCCAAAGACAATACCATCATCTCTCCATCAGAACACACAAAATTACTTGGTGTGGAAATAAACTTAAATTTGACACCCACGTATCTTTCACAATAAAAAAAAGTTCACAAGAAACTTGTTGCATTATATTGAAACTGCCAATTCCTAACCAAGATGGCTAGAATCTCCATAGCCAATTCCCAACTAATCTCCACCCTACTCTATGCATCCCCCATACTTACCAGTCTTACACAGACCTACACAAGCTGGATGCTTGTTCCAACAAAATTGCTAAATTTGCCACTGGAACCTCCTACTGCAGCCATCACTGTATCTCCCTTAAAGAACTAAACTGGCTAGAACTCCCACAACTCCTTCACTTTAATCAACTCACCCACACTCATCAACTTATTTACCACCACCATAACATCCCTTCCCTTTAAACCCTTTTCCAACCCTATCACTCCACTAGGCCCCTAAGATCAAGCAACAAAACTCAACTTACTGTTATCAAACCCAAAAACTCAGAAGAAGCCATATTTTCATACACCATAACTAAACTTTGGAAATACCTTCCACCCTCTATAAATACGCTACCTTCCAGCAACCTTTTCACGACTGCGCTCAAATTTAACTTAAATTTGTCCTTGTTCTAATCCAGACTAGCACCCCCATCCTTACTACCCCCCCAGACTCTTAACCCAACTATACTACCGCCACTACTAACCACACCCAGAATTAGCTAGTTGTCTTAACATACTTTAAAATCTTGTCTGACAACTTTGTTACTAATAAACAAGAAACTATCTTAACTTGCAACATTTACTGTATATACGGTTGATAATCAATATCTTGTCATTGTATTCAAGCCAACAACCTGTAATGTTGTTTACTATTGCTGCAACTTCGCATCTCTATCATGTACATGAAGTAGAGCTTTTTTCCCCGGGCATCCGCTGAAAAAGGACCTGCGTTCAGTCAGAATTTCCCGGTAAATAAATAAATACAGCTGAGTACTCTTCTGGCTGTAATTCTCGAGGCTGGTGAAGGCCCAGAGTCTGAGCCGGAATCTGCAGAACTTCCTCTGGCGGATACCCAGGCAAAGGCAATCCCCGGCATCCAGCTCTGGCGCCAGGGGGAACCCTAGGCTTACAATCTCAGAGGGCTAGCGTGGGGTTTCTCAAATCGTTGTTAGGAAGGATGATATCTTAGACCTTGTGGAGTACCATCCAACATCTGGTCCTCCATCCCTGCACTGAATCACTGACGCAGCAGTGTCAGAGGCTCACAAAAAGAAGCAGCAGAAGACTAAGCATATTGTTCCTTATCTGATGTTTGCAGCTTCCTAACAGGCGCCTGACTGACAGGCCTTTACTCGAGGCCTATTTAATGCCTTCCTTGCCTTACACCAGGCCTCTGCTCCGATGCAGGCGCCTTCAACATCTACTCCTAAGGGTAAACTTGTCGAAATACCCTCTGAAGAACAGGACTCGGGGGATGAATGCCTTACTTATACTTCACAAATTTCCTCCCTTTGGGCTACGCTTCCCCAAAAGGAGTGAAATGGTACTGATTCCCCACAGGAAGACAATACCTTTGGGGAAACTACTGTGCAGATGAAAGACTTAAGTGAGACTGCAGTCAGGTTACTGACACTCAGAAGAGGTATAAATGACCTCTTACAAATGGGAGCCCCCTAAACCATTTGCAGTTCCTCCACTGCATCCTGCCTTCTTGGATGCCTTCCTGGAGGCTTTTAAAACCCAGATTCCAACCCCCTGCACCCAAGTATCCAGACAGGTTTTTACTAAGTCCCTGAAGATGCAAAATTTCTCGTCAATCCTCCTCCTGCAGACCCCTCCAACATCTCTATGGCTACAGATAAAACCTCCAAATTACTCCCTTCCAACTCTCTCCTTCCTGCCGACAAGGGCAGCAGGTTAATGGGAGTGCCCAGGCAAAAAAAGTCTACACTCCAGCCACTTTAGCAGTGAGAGCTATTAACTACCAGACATACATGGCCAAATACTCACTAGCCCTTCTTTCTGATGTTAAACTACTAAGTGACCAAGCCAGAATCTCTACCCTCAAACTCCTGCACTCAAGTAACTAAACACTCTATTAAGTGCAGCTATGATGCAGTAGAGGCTTCATCTAGGGCTGCAGCCTCAGGGTTCATCATCAAGAGATATTCCTGGCTTAGGTTGCAGCCTCTCCCTTATAACATAAAGTCAAAACTTATGGATGATCCCTTGGATAACAAAGCTATGTTTGGGTCAGCAGCTCCTGAATTTAAAGCCCTTCAGGAGAAGGGTAAGGAGGCTCCAGGAACTCAAACACGTTTTTGTCACCCCGGTTCCACGTTTTCAATAGAACTATTTAGCCAAAACTTCCTATGCAAGTAGGCCTAGACCAATACCATTCAAAGGAAAAAAGGATGCCAGGAGAAAGACCCTTTCTAGGCTTGCTGTCTCTACACCTACTCCTAAACGCCTTTTCATCCCAAGTCTGGTAGTCTGTGACCATCAGCCCCTTAAATCTAGAGACCCCTCTCTCCATGAGTGTTCCCCTGTCCTACCCAGCTTGGACACAGGTTACCCTGGACTTCTGGAATCCTCTCGACTGTATAGCAGGAAGATTTCATAGTGTGGGAGACCAGATCCACCTTCAAAGGCATTCCACAACCCCATTGAGACCAAATGGATTCCTTTGCCACAGTTCTGCAGGACCTCCTCTCTCAAGGCTCTATTCAGGAGGTTCCACCTCAATCAAGAGGAAAGGGATTTTACTCCAGGATGTTTCTGGTTCCCAGGAAGTAGGGTCTCTGGAGACCAATCGTGTATTTATTTCATCTCAACACCTTCATCTAGGTACCCTCCTTTCGGATGCTCACACTTCCAACCCTTCTCCCCCTAATTCTTCCTCAGGCTTTCTTGGTGTAATTAGATGTAAAGGAAGCCTCCTTACAAATCCCAATCCACCCACTTGTCAAGACATTCCTTTGTTTTTCAGTGGGTTCTGCACATTTTCAGTTCAGTGCTTTGCCATTTTGACTCTCTATGGACCCAAGTGTGTTCACAAAGTGCCTAGTCCCAGTAATTGCCTTTGCCAGAACACGGGGAATCCAACTATTCCCCTACCTGGACAATATCCTGATCCACACCACATCAATTCAACTGGACTTAAAACACCTAGACTTCACCATGTCCCTCTTGAAAAGTCTGGGGTTCACCATAAACCTTCAAAAATCCTCCCTGATACCCTCACAGGATCATGTGTTTTTGGGATGCAGGATCCTAACAGGACAAATGACATCCTGCCTTCTCCAGGCAAGATTTTGTCCCTCATGTTTTATTTCAAGGGGATAGTTCCTCTCAAAGCCCTGTCGGTCAGGGAGTTTCTCAGGCTCCTGGGGTACATGGCCTCTACTACCCTAATGGTACCCCTAGCAAGGCTTAACACAAGGACATTTCAGTGGCACTTGAGAACAGTCTGCAAGCAACACCAGTGTCACGTGGAGTTCATGTTTCCACTGCTACCCTGCCTTTCCATGGAGCTGAACTGGTGGCCATCTGAAATACAGGCCAACCCTGGCCTGCCCCTACAACCCTCTCTCCCCAATCAGGACCTGTACACAGATGCTTTGGACACAGGTTGGGGAGCAACCTTTGGAGAATGGAGAGTGAGAAACACGTGATCCCTGAACCAAGACAGGGAGCACATCAATATCAAGGAGATGAGAGGCTTGATAATGGCACTTTACATTTTCAAGGATCATAACCTGCCAGGAATGCTGAGATAGAACACAGACAATACCACAGTGATGTGGTACATCAACAAACAGGGGGGGGGGGGGGGGTAAGGTCCTACCTCCTATGTAGATTGGCTCTGCAGGCGTGGGAAATCGCCCTAGAGAGAAGTCAACATACAAGCCATCTACATACCTTCTCTGAGCAGGACCATGGCCCAATCCCACAAATGGATGCTAAACAGGGACCTGGACCTGGTATCGATGGGGTATTCCAGAACTGGAGCTTTCTGCCTCCCCATGAATAGACAACTACCAAGCTTCTGCTCCGGGATACCTTATTCCAAAGCAAGGAGTGTGGATGCCCTTTCATTCCCTTGGAAGGGTATGTTCACTTATGCATTCCCCCCCTTCCCACTTGTACAAAAAATACTGCTGAAAATTCTCAGAGAACAACCAAAAATCTTGTTGGTGACCCCCTCCTGGCTAAGGCAGCAATGGTTCCCCCTATTAAATCTAGCCAAGGGCAATCCCAAGTTATCCCACTGGATGGACCTGCTCACACAAGAGAAGGGAACGTTCACACCCCTCCCCCCAACTATCTACCCTGAACCTTGCATTGTGGGTGATAGGGCACCGATTCCCTTCAGACAACTTTACACAGAGGATGCGCTTCAGGTTCTGCAGGAGGCCAGAAAACCAACAACCAGAAAATCTCATCTTTCCAAGTGGAAAAGGTTTTCTGTTTGGTGTCAAAAACAAAATTTCCAACCACTCGCGGCAGAACCTCCAGTGGTTTTGTCTCAACTATGTGAACTAACTCTGGCATGTCTTATTCCTCCATTAAGGCACACTTATCTGCCATCTCGGCATGCCTTCCTCTCAACCCACCTCTAGCTTCTGGACTAGAAGTTAAGCTATTTTTGAAAGGGGTGCTTAACCTTAGACGACACCCCCCCCTCCAAGTAAGTCCATCCCACCTCCTTGAGACCTACATTTTGTTTTGGAAAAATTAACCCTAGCACGCTTTGAGCCAGCCAAGGACTGTTCTCTCCAACATTGTACTTGGAAAACTATCCTCTTGGTGACCATTACTTCGGCCAGGGTTGCTGAACTGCAAGCTCTCATGGCCTCCCATCCTTTTACAGTTTTCCACAAGGACGGGGTTTGTTTACATACTAATTCAGCCTTTTATGCCCAAAGTTGTTAATGAACTTTCCTTGAACCAAGCCATCAGCCTTCCTACCTTCTTTCCGTTGCCTCAAAACCCTGCAGAAAGGATCCTCCACTCCCTGGATGTACATAGACAACTCGGATATTACTTGGTCAAGACCCAAAATCCATCCGTAAATCAGACTGGCTCTGTCTCCTACCACCCAAGAGCCCTGGGACATCCTGTTTCCAATAAAAAACATTTCCTCTTGGATCTCTAAACCCATCTCCTTTTGCTACACAGCCCATGGCAGAAGGCTTTCCTTACCAGTAAAGGCACATTCCACCATGGCAGTGTCCTCCTTTGGTGCCTTCCTTAAGGGTTTGGACACAGCTGCCATTTTAGAAGCAGCTACACTATAATCTGTCCATACCTTCACCAAACACTAAGTTGGACATAATTTCCAGATCCAGAGCAGGATTTGCCAAAGCCATCCTTCATGGCTTTGTGGAAAATGCTTCTGTTCCTCCTACCAGCTCTCAATTGCAGGAGCTTTTGCACTCTCCCTTATGTTATGGATAAAGCAGCATATGAATAGAAGGACATAGTATTGTTGTATAAAATTTTACCATAACTTTAGATGTCTCTTCTATATACTGCTGTATAATCTGCCACCCTGCCTTCCTCTGACACTTGCCTGACTCCCGGAGTACTCACTCCAGAATAGCTGGTTTCGGCTGCATACAGTTCTGAGGTAGGTGTGTGCTGATGTCTGTTTTGTACAAGAAATCTGTTTATGACTGTTTGCTGAGAGTCGCAGGACGTCACAAGTAGCTTCACAGTAGCATAAAGCTTTTGTAAAACGGCCATACATACATGTCGACCACAGGCAGACTCCCAGTTATGCTATAGATAGAGCAGCATGTAAAAAAGAGAAGGACATCTAAAGTTATGGTAAGACTTTACACACTACTTTCTGCAAGCTTCTTTTTGGTGGCTGCTGTCACAACAATGACATTAACAGGACCACATTTAGCCCAATGTAGCCTGTTTTTAGGGGGACAAAGGAATTTGTCAGGGAGTTTGGGGAACATTTCAATTGTGTCTGGCTCCTTCCAAGCCTGATGGGAAAATAAATCAGTAAGTTCATCCCCGGATCCAACACTCTCTCAGGTACCAAGGATCCTGGGGCTATGAGATCACTGATCAGATTATTAAAGGAGACTGAATCAGTTTAGCGGGACATTCACGGATCTGAAAGGGGATGGAGCTGGCAAAACCCCCATCTATGTTTGAGCTTTGAGGAACCTCCACATCATCCTGTTCATATCAACATCAAATAGGCTCCTACAGGACCATGAGGAAGCTACTGATGCAGGCCATGAATGTTTGGAGGGAGTTTGTAATAACTTGGATAGCAAAGTTGAAGATACTGCTTTTACAGAATACTCGGGCGGCCGGCTCCTAACTCTAACATCTGAAATCTAAGGTAGAAGTGGATGGTCTAGGAAAACTATTCATGGTGATAGCCCCGGTTGGATCCAAGGAGTGCTTTGGATCTGATGGGACAGAAGCAGGTCTTGAATCTGACATGATTAGATCTAATGTCTTAGAAGATTTTGATGGAGGCTCTGAGGAAGCCCCTGAGGTCTTGAGAGGTCATCTCCTGGACTCCGAAGGCCCAACATGACTCTGAGGGGGTTAGAGCTCCTGCTGAAGGGAATAGAAAATCAGGCAAAAGACCTTTCAATATCAACTTGTTTCTTTGATAGGCAATGGCTAGAGAATTAAAGCCCTCAAAAATGTCACATGACTAGCGCAGATGATTGGGTCCTAAGCAAAAACATACTTGCTATGTGCGTCGACTGGGGAATTTTGTGCCCACAATCTAAGCAGTGCTTAAATCTGTTGGTTTATCCAA
Organism: Protopterus annectens; assembly: GCF_019279795.1. Lineage (NCBI taxonomy): Eukaryota > Metazoa > Chordata > Ceratodontiformes > Protopteridae > Protopterus > Protopterus annectens. The sequence continues at coordinate 366,739,509 of NC_056750.1, read as the reverse complement.
CAAAATTCTAAATTTAAGATAAGAGGATTGCGGGTAGAAGGATGAGCTTGAAAATGGGATCCAAGCCTGAAAAATGAATCCGAGTTGGATCTGTGACCAGTGAGTAAGAATGAAAAGGTCATCAGATTTAACAGTTAAGGCTTTGTTGCAGCCAGCCATGCAACCTACTCCTCAGGAATACATGCGCATCAAAGATTATGGGGTGCTACTTGTAGCCTCAGGGCTTTTATGAGCACACAGCCAAATGGAGAAGACAGCACTACACCTCTATGCAAACATGCTCAGCAACAGTTAATGGTACTGACTACATGAAAACCAAAGGGCTGTGCACAAATGCCCAAAAGCATTTGCATTGTCTGCATGTTCATAATAAAACTATTGTGGTTACAAGAAAAGTTAAACACTTGAATGTAAAGTGGCAATTACTTTAAGAAATCAAAGGGTAGTGAGGACTTGTGTAGGCTCGCATATGAACAGAATTAAAAAAAGTTTAAGGTGTTATGTACAGAATGCGCAAGTGACCTTATGTCAACACTTAGAGTGGGATCCTTCATAAGGTTGGAAAGTAAAAGCTATGACAGGCTAGAAACCCGGGGGAGAGAGAGAAAGGGTTGTGCTGGAGAAGGTGGGAAAGAAAGGGTACTTTGTTTCTGGCAGGGGTTAGACCTCACCCATTTTTCAACACACAAACTTTTGTCTGTACAGTGCAATGGAAAAGTATTTGCCCCCTTCCTGATATCTTATTTTTTTGCATGTTTGTCACACTTAAATGTTTCAGATCAAATATAAATTTTAGACAAAGTTAACCCAAGTAAACACAAAATGCAATTTTTTAAGTTCATAGGTTCATAGATTAGTACTAAGCTAACTGCCCTTGCGAGCCATTTTAAGCCTAGCCAATTATCTCTTGTGAGACTCAAACCCTGCACCTTGTGTTTGTAAGGCAAACACCTTAATCATTAGGCCGCCCTCCCAACCCCATTTGTGATTTTATTTAAGGAAAAAAAACTATCCAAACCTACATACCATATGTGAAAAAGTAATTGCCCCCTAATCCTAACTGGTTGTGCCACCCTTAGCAGCAACAATTGCAATTAAGCATTTGTGATAACTGGCAATGAGTCTTTCACATTGCTGTTTGGTCATTTTGGCCCACTCTTCTTAGCAGAATTGTTTTAATTCAGCCATATTGGATTGTTTCAGAGCATAAACCACCTTTTACAGGTCATGCCACAGCATCTCAATTGGATACAAAGTCCAGACTTTGACTAGGCCACTCCAAAACCTTAATTTTGTTTTTTTAAGCCAATTAGAGTTGGACTTGCTGGTGTGATTTGGATCATTGTCCTACTGCAGAACCCAAGTACACTACAGCGTGAGGTCAAACTGATGGCCAGACATTCTCCTTCAGGATTTTTCTGGTACAGAGCAGAATTAATGGTTCCATCAATCACAGCAAGTCGTCCAGGTCCAAAAGCAGCAAAGCAGCCCCAGACCATAACACTACCACCACGTTTGACTGCTGGCATGATGTTCTTTTTCTGAAATGCTGTTACTTTTATACCAGTTGTAATGGGATGCACACCTCCCAAAAAGTTCAACTTTGGTTTAGTCAGTCCACAGAATATTTTCCCAAAAGTCTTGGGCATCATCAAGACCTTTTTTGGCAAAAGTGAGACGAGCCTTTATGTTCTTTCTGATCAACAGTGGTTTCTGCCTTGGAACTCTGCCATGCATGCCATTTTTGCCCAGTCTCTTTCTTATGGTTGAGTCATGAACACTGATCTTAACGGAGGCAAGCGAGACCTGCAGTTCTCTAGATGTTGTTCTGGGTTCTTTTGTGACCTCTTGGATAAGTAGTCGCTGCGCTCTTGGGGTAATTTTTGTAGGCTGGGCACTCCTGGGAAGGTTCACCACTGTTCCATGTTTACTCCATTTGTGGATAATGGCTCTCACCATGGTTCACTTGAGTCCCAAAGCTTTAGAAATGGCTTTGTAACCTTTTCCAGACTGATAGATGTCAAATACTTTGTTTCTCATCTGTTCCGGAATTTCTTTAGATCAAAGCATGAATTTCTTTAGATCGTGGCATGATGTCTTCTTTTTTGGGATCTTTTGGCCTACTTCACTTTATCGGACAGGTTTTACGACATCTCTTGATTCAGCAGGTCTGGAAGTAATAAAGCCTGGGTGTGGCTAGTGAAACTGAACTCAGCTTTCCCCAAAATGTGATTAACCACAGTTACTTCATGATTTAACAAGGGGGGGCAATTACTTTTTCACATAGGAACATTTTGGTTTGGACAGTTTTTTTCCTTAATAAAATCATCACTTAAAAACTGCATTGTGCGTTTACTTAGGTTATCTTTGTCTAATATTTAAATTTGTTTGATGATGTGAAACATAAGTGTGACAAACATGCAAAGAAATAAATCAGGAAAGGGCAAATACTTATTCATTGTACTGTATTTAAAGAAGTTAAATACTCACCATAACACTCCATCTGTAACGTCGATTTTTTATCTCTCCTCACAGGCGGGTTCAGATCCAAGCCCTCGTATCCAACTCAGCCGTTAGCAAGCTCATGCCAACCAAAAAGCTTTTGACTACCTTCCCCTTACCAACTATGCCTCTCTCCCCATTACGTCAGATCTTGTTTGCTATAATTATATTAGTAGGAGAAGGGGGTGAGTATAACACAAAAAAGGCTTTAAATGAAGCAGTTTCTGGAGCATAATGAAACAATCTAACCCCGGAAATCATCTTCCCATTCAACCAGGAATCCAAGGATGGGGGTTGGAGGGTGGGGAGAGATGAAAAATCGACAATACAGATGGAACGTTATGGTGAGTACATAACTTCTTTATCTGAAAATGTCAATTTTTCATCTCCTCCTCACAGGTGGGACAGAGTCCCCAGTTACCTTTATACAGGGAAGACTTATGAGAGAATGTCTTCAAAACGATTGCACCAAAAGAAGCCCTTCCCCTGCAAATCAAATTTAATTTGTAATGAGTGATAACAGTATGGTTAGCTCAAGTGGCCACTGTGCAAATATAATCTAAGGACGCACTGGTCTGGAAGACTGCAGAAGTGGCCAATTCTCTAGTAGAGTGAGCCCGAATGGCGTTGTTTGGCTTCATGCTCTTTAATGAATAAAGGAAATACAAGTAGAAAGCCACTTGGACAAGGTAAGTTTGGTAACTGGAAGACCTTTCTAGGCCCTGCAAAGGCAATAAACTTTTAGTTATGTACTCACCATAACTTCAGATGTTTGGGATCCATCTCGCCTACACATTCTGACTGATGGGTTCGGAGCCGATCCCTCGGCTCCGACTCGGCACGCTTATGCCAAAGAGTGAAGTCTCTTATTGGCTGAGCTTATTATATCCCAGGATGCACCACTACCAGTCCCCCAGATCTAGTTTGTCCGCATGCATGCACACATGCACGCACTGCTTATATAACATCGTCAGATGAAACAAGATAAAAACAGTAGAACTCAAACCGTTCAATCTCTTCTGATCTCCAAGGCAGGGGGAAGGAGGGCGGGTATTAGGAATGTAGGCGAGATGGATCCCAAACATCTGAAGTTATGGTGAGTACATAACTAAAAGATGTTATGTGATCCTATCTCGCCTACATTCTGACTGATGGGACAGTGTCCCTAGCACCTGAATCCTGGGTGGCTCACTGGAAAACACTCCTGAGTACCGTGGAACCAAATGATGCTCGCCCTTTAGATGCCACATCCAATTTATAGTGGGAAATGAAAGTGCGCGGATTGGACCAAGTAGCCGCAACACAAATCTCAGAAATAGCGAGCTTGGAATGAAAAGCTATAGAAGTCGCCATAGCTCTGGTAGAGTGAGCTTTGATAGATGTTGTAAGTTGCTTATTCGAAGAGGAATAAGCCTGAGTTATACAATCTCTAATCCATTTGGAGATAGTAGCTTTTGTGATGGTTTTACCCAATTTATTGTCTGAGAAGGACACAAACTGGTCTGATTTACGAATTTGCTGAGTCCTGTCTAAATAGAAGCGCAATTGCCTGTGAACATCCAATTTATGGAGAGTGTATTCTGCTTCATTGGAGAATTTTGGAAAGAAAACTGGTAGCTCTAGAGATTGTTGGAGACGGAGATTAGAACAGACCTTTGGGACAAAAGATGGATTAGGCCTAAGTGATACTCTATCCTTGTGAAAAATCAAGTACGGTGGTTTGATAGATAGGGCTTGAAGCTCTGAAACTCTTCTTGCAGAGGTAATTGCAACTAAGAAGGCAGTTTTCCAAGACAGATATTTTAACTCACATGTATCAGCCGGTTCAAAAGGGGAAGATGTTAATGCGCGAAGCACCAAATCAAGATCCCACGGAGGCGCAGGATGAAAAACTGGGGGTCTTAACAGGCCCGCACCTTTAATGAAAGTTTTGCATAATCTGCTGCTCATCAATGGAGGATCCATGGATTCGTGACATTTAGAGATAGCCGCTAGTTGGACTTTAATAGTAGAGACAGAAGATCCTTGATTAAACAGGGATGTTAAGAATTTCAAAACCTCTGGGATTGGAGCAGTGATAGGGTCTAAGCCCCTGAGTTGAGCCCAGATAGCAAACCTCTTCCACTTACTGAGGAACAATTTTTTAGTGGTGGGTTTGTGGGCCGAAGATCAAATGTGAATAACTTCCGGGTCTAATGTGTGATTTCTGACTAAAGTCGGAAGTGGAGGAGCCAAGCTGTCAACTCCAAGGAGTGAAGGGACTGATGTTGTCGTCCCGACTGATGAATTAGCAGATCCGGAGTTAGATCTAAAGTCCAAGGATCGTCCACCGCATGTTTCTTCAGGTAGGGAAACCATACCTGACGAGGCCAGTGCGGAGCAATCAGTATCATTGTGGACCCCAATTGAGAAGCTTTCTGAATGACTTTGGAGAGAAGTGGAATCGGAGGAAAGGCATAAAGTAGCCCTGTTGGCCAAGGTTGTGCTAGAGCATCCATAGCTGCTTCCCTGATGTGGAGTCAAGGAGAAGAACCTTTTGCACTTTGTGTTTTGTGGTGTTGCAAACAGGTCGCAGCACGGCGTCCCCCATCTCCTGAAAACCTGAGCTGCTACTGTTTCGTTTAGGGACCACTCGTGAGGAGAGAGAATTGTCCTGCTTAATCTGTCTGCCAATATATTTGATTTACCCGGAATGTGGGTCGCTACCAAGAAACGGCTGGTAGCTACAGCCCATTCCCACACCCTCATGGCCTCTCTGCAAAGGGGGTAAGATCTGGTCCCTCCTTGTTTGTTTAGATACCAGACCACCGACATGTTTGTCTGTGTGGATGGCGATTATGCCCTGAGGGAGAAACTTGTGTAAGGCCTGTAGGGACAGAAGTACAGCCCTCATCTCCAATACATTGATGTGGAGAAAAGTTTCGTCTGGAAGCCAGGAGCCCTGAACTAACCTGCCCAGACAATGCCCCCCCCCACCCTGTCTGGGAGGCATCTGTCGTCAGGGTGACCACTGGAGAGGGAATAACAAAAGGACTTCCCTGATTTAGATTGGATGTCTGAAGCCACCAGCGAAGGTCCCGTTTGCATGTTTCTGTAATCATAATGGGGTGACTGAGGGGAAGATCCTGAAAGGACCATTGAGTCGATAATAGCCACTGAAGAATCCTCATGTGCAATCTTGCCAGAGGAACTAGAAGAACCGTGGCAGACATCAAACCTAAAACTTGTAGGACCATCCTGGCTGGGGCCTTGGATCTTAAAATCAGGGCTTGAACTTGGCCTTGTAAAGTTTGGATCCTTTCGGTAGGAAGAAAAACGCGCATCAATTTTGAGTCTATCTCTGCTCCTATGAACCTTATGCGCTGAGAGGGCAGCAAGACAGACTTTGACCAATTGAATGTAATTCCCAGGGTAGCACCCAGGGAGATGGTGGCTTTGAGGTTGTCCATTAGTAGATGACTGGTGGTGGCAGTCAGGAGCCAGTCGTCCAGATAGGGAAACACTTGGAATCCAAGACTCCTCAGGTGAGCCGTTACTACTGCCAAACATTTGGTGAACACCCTGGGGGCTGTGGTGAGACCAAAGGGCAGAGCACAAAATTGGAAATGACCGTCTCCCAGGCTGAAGCGCAGATACTTCCTGGACGCCCGATGTATCGGTATGTGATAATAGGCGTCCTTGAGATCTATGGAGCACATCCAAACATCCTTCTCCAACAATGGGAGAATGGATTGTAACGTGACCATTCGAATTTGGATTTCGTGACGGATTGGTTTAGTCTGCTGAGATCCAATATTAGTCTCAGGTCCCATGTTTTTTTTGGCACTAAAAGAACCTTGAGTAATTTCCGGATCCGATCTGGTCTGTGGGGACCGGTTGGATGACTCCTTTTTCTAGCAGCTTTAAAGCTTCTGCGGCTGCAATTTCCCTTTGACTGGGTGGTGGGTCCGGGATTTTTTTGGACGGTGGGGTGAGTGTGTGAAGGGGATGGTGTAACCTCCGGCAATAATCCGAAGCACCCATCTGTCCTGAGTGATTGACTCCCAGGCTTTTAGGTGCTTGGCAAAACGGCACCCAACTGGCTCCGGAGCAGCACAGCCGGGCAATCCCTCATGAAGTGTGGGAGGCTGAAGAGCCACGAAAGGACTCGCGGTCTCCAGAATTGCGGGGCCCTCTGTCGCCTCTGGGACGGCGTCTCCCAGAAAAATTTCCCCGTCCTCTGCCTCTGGAAGGGGAATCTTCCTGCTGTTGATGGAAAAACTTACGTGATTTGCGGAACCACATCTTCCCTCCTCCTTTAGCCTTGGGATAAGGCCGAAAGGGAGTGGAATAACGTGCACCTACGGCAGATAAAGTTTTTCCTTCTTGCTCACAGCGGGTAAGAGTGTCTTTAACCTTAAGTCCAAATAAAGAGGACCCATCAAAGGGAGCGTCGGCGAAGGAAGACTTGAAGGCCTCCGCAAAACGACACAAACGGAGCCAGGCTTGTCTCCGTGAGCCACGCCTGTGCCTGCCGCTCTACCCGCCCTTCGGCCGCATCTGAAATGAGCCTCATGGACGAGTTAGAAATTGAAGCAAGGATAGCCAACTGAGAGCTAACCGACTGGGCTAGCTGCTCAGGTAGGTTACCTGAGAGGGAATCTGACAGCTCCTTGACCAGATCCCTCTGAAGCCTGGTAAAATGTGCCAAATAATTCAGGGACCTTAAAGTAAAGGCCGCTGAAGTCAGGGTGCGCTTCCGTGCGTCCATGCTCCTAGACTCCTTATTAGGAGGATGGACGGACGTTGAAGCCTCTGCCACGTCCTGTTGTGTAGCAGATGCCACCACCATGGCATCTACAGCCACGCCTTTAGTGAGGAACTCCTTCTCGGGTGGGGCAGACAAAAATTTGTTAGGACGAGAAGGGACTGGTTCCACGGTATCTGGATGTTCCCACGCCTCCGACAAACTAAATCCAGGAGCTCGTCAAAGGCGGAGACACCCAGGAGGCGGAGGGCTGAGCCCAAGGCCTTGAGGAGCACTGACTCATCAGCAGAGGGTTTGGATATCCAGCCGCCTCGTTGTTTGAGGATCTCTAAGATGTCTGCAAATGAGACATCATCCGAGGACGACTGGGACCCCTCCGCATCATCAAGATCAGTGTCCGATGTAATAGACTCGGGGAGTCCACGTGCTTCCTCTTGCACGATCTCTTCCTTGGGGTTCCTCTGAAGACAACTCCAAAGAACCCTCAAAGGAGGGAACCCCAATGGGGGTAACCTCAGGCCCAGGGCTCCGCTGCCTAAGGACAGGGAACTGCCAAAGACCCAGTCTCCACGCCCAGGGAAGGTGCCGGTAAAGCCGGAGAGATGGCGAAGACTTGGCCAAGGCACTCCTCATAGCTCTGAAAGCCGGACCCCAGAATCCTGGGAGTGTCCGGTCCCGAGCCATGATAGCAGACGGAAGTCCCGCAGCGAAGCACCGAGAGGAGGCTCGGAACCGACAGCATAGGTCCCGAAACATCACCCCAGGTCCAGCCGTATAAGTCCGTGTACCAAACTCGGACCCGTAGGCCGGGGTAGGTGTAAGGGTCGGAGCCGACCCTAAGATCTCCACCGGCTCCGACAGCACCTGCTCCACGGAGCAAGCGGTCGGAGGAGGAATAGCAATGACATGGGCATGGGCCATCGGCTCCGAAGCCAACTGGGTCGGAGCAGAAACAAATTTTTGAAAGACTGGGGACTGGAACAGTCTTTGGAGCACCCTGTCTATGTCCGAATCTGACATCCTCGATGACCTAGAGGATACTGAACGGGTTCGAGATGGCCTCTCCAACGGCCCCAAGGGGCTAGGGGACCGGCTCCGAGGCGACTCGATGACTATCGGCGCCGAAGGAATACCCACACTAGTTTCCATCGGTGCCGAGGAGGACTTCGGCACCGAGGAGGAAGTGTCTGAGTGGACAACCTTTGTCGGCTCCGAGACCAGTGGAGCCGACGAAGGTGACCCGCCTCTCGATGCCCCAGCCATCGGCTCCGAAGCCAGAGGAGTCGAGACTGGTGGCATCGAGGCAGACCGTTCCGCCCTCGGCTCCGAAGTCCTTGGAGCCGAAGGAGAAACCTGCCTATGTCTTTTGGCGGTCGGATCCGACGGACTGGTCGGAGCCGACGCCCTTTTCTTTTTAGCGGGAGGAGAGGATGCTAAAGCTTCTTCGAAGGAGGGTTTTACAAGACCTTTTAATATGAGCTTATTTTTCCTCTCTTGGAGGACCCTCGAGGAAAAAGCGTGACACACGCTGCAGGACTCCTGCAAATGCTTTGCACCCAAACAATAAACACAGAGAGAGTGGTCATCTGTGATCGACATTTTAAAGTTGCACTTGGTGCACTTTTTAAAGCCTGAAGGCCTAGGTACCTGAGACATTCCGGTGAATTAAAGTCCAAAACACAGTACAAACACTGTAAATTATTAAGAAATTCTCTCTTCTTTGACCTTTTTAACAAGAAAGATAAACTATCCACAGTATAAAGGATCCGAGATCCCTAACAAAACAGAAGTCACCTACAATCAAAAAGACCGGGAAAGGCCTTTACACACAAGAGGTACTCCTAGTCAACACTCACAACACAAGAATTTACTAAGTAAATTACACCAAACTCACTCAAAACACAAGAATAGCTGTTAAAACAGCTTTTGTTGAAGAAAAATAGAAATTCCTGACAGAAAAACTAGTGAAATTAATCACTACTTAGCTCAGCCAGCTCGAGACCACGTCTTCACTTGTTAGCGGCAAACGAGATCTGGGGGACTGGTAGTGGTGCATCCTGGGATATAATAAGCTCAGCCAATAAGAGACTTCGCTCTTTGGCATAAGCGTGCCGAGTCGGAGCCGAGGGATCGGCTCCGAACCCATCAGTCAGAATGTAGGCGAGATAGGATCACATAACATCAGCTGTTTAGCTCCTCAAAACTGTTTTTTTTTTCCTATGTAAATAGAAACTAAACTGTATGAACATCTAACACATGCAGTATATATTTTCACTTACTACTAAAACTAGGGAAGCAAACAGGCAAATGTATAGTCTCAGATTTGTTTGACAAACAACTTTGGGCAAAAAGGAGGGGTTGGTACGCAACGAGACTCTGTCCTTAAGAAGAATCAAACATGTAGGCTCAGAAGACAGGGCTTGAAGTTCTGAAACCCATCTTGCCAATGTGATAGCCACAAAAAGAGGTTTCCAGGAAAGACACTCATCACAAGTCGCTGCAGGTTCAAAGTGAGGCTGCTTAATCAGGGGTAGAACCAGATTTAAATCCCAAGGGGGAGAAAGGTTCTTGTAAGGCAGCTTTAACAATATATCCCCTTTTAAAAAAAGCTTAGCAAAGTTTGTAGGAATTCAAGGACAAGTTATCAAACCCAACATGGAAATTTGAAATGGCCAACTGTACCTTAACAGTAGATGCCACTGCCCAGTTATTGAAAAGGTGGGCTAAGTATTACAAAATGAAATGAATAGGGGCAGTGATGAGACCGGTATTATGTTGCTGAGCCCAGAATACAAATCTCTTCCATTTACTTCTATATACTTTCTGAGTAGACTGCTTATGAGAGGACAAAGATATGGCGGACGAAAGGGGAGAGCAAAGGTGGTCTTGTGATCAACAGAACTGGAGGAACCAAGCTGTCAGCTTGAGATAGAGAAGGCTGGGATGTGGGATTCCTGTTGGATGTGACAACAGGTCTGGAACTGGATACAGAATCCAGGGATCCTTCAGTAGATAAGGCCACAGGAAGGGAAATCAGATATGTTAAGACCAATATGGGGCAATGAGGATTACTCACCTCTTCAATCTAACTTTGGAATTAACGGCATAGGGGGAAAGCTACAGAACCCGGGAGGTCCAAATGTGTATCAGAGCATCCCTCAGGGTTAGGCCCTGTGGAGGAATAAGGGCAAAACAGTTGCTGCATTTCTTGTTTATGGGAGAGGAGAAAAGGTCACAGCAAGGCTGGCCCCACGAGTGGAAAAAATTCTCCACTGCATTCTAGTTGAAGGACCACTTGTGCAGCATGAGAATAGCCTTCAGTGATAAAAGCACTTCCCTCATCTCTAGGACTTTTATGTGGAGCTTGGCTTCATCTAAAGACCAGGTACCTTGGACTGTCTTCAACAGATGTTCCCCACCCCATCTGTGAACCATCAGTGGTCACCAAAGCCCGAGGCTGGGGTGGAGAGAGAAGGGTCGGCCTTGCGTCAGCTGTTGAGCGTGATTCCACCATGAGAGGTCTTTTTTGCACATCTGTTAAGAGGATCTGATAGAACAGTGGTTGATGCATTATTGACCACTGTGAAGCTAGAAGCCATTACAAAACTCGCATGTGAAACCTGGTCAGTAGGACTAATATGAATGCAGCAGGCATGGAACCTAAGGCCTGCAGAACATGATGGGTAGCTACCTTTTGCTTCTGATTAACCTTGCAGTCTGCCTCCTGACTGTTAATATTCTGGAAGGAAAACATTTAGCTATTGCATGGTTTGTGTCTTGCAGGGTTCCTATGAACTCTGTGTGGGTTCCAGACGGGAATTTTAATGATTTATTATGAAGCCTAGTGCTGAACAAAGTTGAAAAGTCTCTCTTGCACAGACTAGAAGATGCCTGGTTGAGGCAGAAATGAGCCTGTCATCTAGGTATGGAAACCACCAGAATCCTTGTCTCAAGTGAGCCACAAACACTGCCACACATCTGGTGAACATTTTGGGGTCAGGAGTGAGACCGAAAGGCAGTCCTCTGAACTGGTAATGACCGGTTCCCAACCAGAAGCGTACATCCATTATGGAGCTCCTGTCCATCTTAACATGACAGTATACATCCTGAAGATCTATTGAGCACATCCAATTGTTCTAGTCCAGGAAGGGAATTACAGACAGTACCATGACGATTTCGGAACTTGCTGCATCGGACTGATTTGTTTTACTTACTGAAATACAGAAACAGCTCCAGTCCCCTATATTCTTAGGCATTAAAAATGGGTGGGGAAGCTGGCATAATTAAGGCTTCTACCTTGCAAACACAAGGTGCAAGGTTTGATTCTTACATGGGATAACTGGCTAGGCTTAAAATGGCCCACAACGGCAGTTAGCCTAGTACTAACTTATGAACCTTGGGTAAGTTTCCAATCCTCTATGATCTGGGGAGACATCTTTGATAACTTTTTTCTAGCAGAACTTGAATTTGGGAGACTGCATGATCCTTCTACTTGGTGGAACGTCCTGGATTTTTTTTTTTTTTTGGTGGGTGGTTGTTGGCAGAAGGGAATTTGGTAACCCCTGGATATAATCCTCTGCACCCACATATTAGAAGTTCTCTTCTGCCAGGCTCTGCAATGCAGGGATAGACTGCCCCCGACTGCCTCCAGAGGTGGACAGTTGAGCCTCCTTTGGGAAACCTTTTCAGTACTCCTGAAAGGAGGGTTCCCGGGAACGCTGGTTTAGCGGACCTCCTCTGCCTCAAGGGAGATTTCTTCTGTTACTTCCCCCTCTGCTTCTCACAGAAAACTCTCTACGGGTGTCTTGGTATGACCTTTGAGACCTCTTGAACCACATTTTTCTGCGCTCTCTGACCTTTGGGATAGGGTCTTTGAAGACCCAAAATACTTATCCCCATGGCAGAAAAGGTCTTACCTTCCTTCTCGTACCTGAATACGTTAACCTTCACTTTGGGACCAAAAAGGGATGTGTCGACAGAGCAATGAAACGAAGACTTCAAAGGTTCCACAAAATCAGAAAGGTGCATCCAGGTATGCTTCCTCATGGAAATGCTGGAACCCACCACTCTGCTAGATCCTTTGGCAGCATAGGTGATGAGCCTCATGGAAGCGATGGCAATTGAGTGTAGGGTGGCTAGCTGGGAAGCTACCTTTTCTCCATCTCCTTCAGCTACTGCTCCTTGAAGGTTATCTGACAGTGCCTTGATCAGATACCATTGCAACCTGGTAAAATGAGACATAACTCAGTGACCGCAGGGCAAAAGTCTCTGAGGAAGAGACACTCTTCCCACATCTATCCATAGTCCTCGAATCGTTATTAGGAAGATGGATAGTTGAACTCTTTTCTGAAAGCTGTGGCTGCAACGACCATGGCATCTACTGCAACCCCCTTAGTCCATAAAGCCTTATCATATGGGGCAATTATAATCTTAACTGGTCTCCCAGGAATTGACTCTGAGTCTGGGGTCTCCCACACCTGTCATGAGGCGAGATCTGTGAGCTCAGTGAGCAAAGTCACCCAGGAGGTAGAAGAGCAAGAACCAAAGGTGGCCAGGTACACAGACTCCTCAGGTGAAGGGTGGATGGACTACCAATCGCACTCTTCCTGAGAATCTCACCAAAGGAAACGTCCTGGGAGGGGTGGGTGACAGTGGGGAACCCTCATCCTCCTAGAGATCAGTGTCCAAGTTTAGATGCTTCCTCTTGCATAATCTTTAGAGGGACCTCCTCCAAGAGATAAAATGGGGAGGTATCGGAAAAGTCGGGTGTACCCTGACAGATATCTTGGAACCTAGATTCCCACTGGCCCTGTGGAATAAAATGGGATGAAGAAAAAGGGTAACCTGCTGAGGGAATGGATCGGAGGGGGTCAGTGCCTTTTCTAGTGCAGGGGTAGCTATGGCCTCTCCAAAGTCCTGAAGGCTGACAGCTCCTGGAAGGACAAGAACTCTGGAACGGAAAGGCCATGCTTTCAGGATAGAAACCCTCCCATTCCAAAAGACAGGTCGCCCAGGGTAGAACCCGGACCTGAGCTCACTTTCGCCAAATCCTCGAGGGGCATAAACCACTCCGAAAATCTGGGACTTAACTGCACCAGAGGTTCGCGAAGCTAACTTTGGCTCCTGGAGGTCTCCGGCTCGGAAACGCGGATAACCTCCAGGCTGAAGTCACATTCAAGGAAGATGACAACCTTGGATATGAACTCAAAAGCACCATGCAAACTGGATCAGACAGCTACAAAACTTGCCCTAAAGTCGGAGAAGGAGGAAGAAGGGAAGTGGACGGTTCAAGTAGACCTGAAGCCAGAGGGACCGAGGTCAAGGGGGATGTAGTGATACCCTGCACCGAAAGATCTGATGAATCATCCGTACCATGTCTTCTTCAGTAAGACTCCTGGTTAAATGGGAGGATGAAGTAGATGATGTTGGCCATAAAAGAAAATGGGATGGTACCTTGTCTGGAACTAGAACAAATGATGAAGTACAGTGTCCTCAGTAAGTTTAGGATTGGCTTGAAAGGACTAGGCGTCACATCCAACCCCAAAGGCTCCACCTCATCCTTGACAGATGAAATCTGAGACAAAGAAGCAGGAGCCAATGAAGTAATGATTAGAGTAGAAGATTAAGATTTGATATTCCCTCGATGGAGATTTGATTTTCTTTGGCTTCAGTTCTGAGGAATCTGGTGGTGGCGATAAAGGTCATTGCTTTGCATTATCCAAACATTTCGAGGACAAGGATGAAGCAGGGCCTGAACAAGCAAGAGAACTCTCCTTTGCTCCAGAAATTGCTGCCACAAAGGCTGAAGGCAACATCCCTTTTGTAAAATGAGTTTATTCCTTCGGTCAATTAGGGCTCTACTGTTAAAGTACCACCATATGGCATAGTCCTCCTGTAAATGCATAGGCCCAAAATAAAAAACACAAGGAGTTTGAGTCACTAAATGGAATAATACAACTGCACTTGGGAGTGCTTCTTGAACCCAGACAGTTTATCTTTTTTTCAGCCAAGATGGGTACAACACACACACACTCATCCAAAAAAACTATGGAAGGGAAGTTGGATTTTTTTTTTTTTTGATAGAAAGGGGGGGGGGGGGCTACTAACAATGGTAGGCAAGAAATACCTCAAGGGTACAAGGGGAGGAAGTAACCTAACAAAAGATGGTTACTGCCAGGAAGAAGAGAAAAGCTAAATTAGGTAGGAAGCAACATCGGACAAGCCCAAAAACTTAGAGGGGAGAGAACAGTTGCACTATAATTTCTAGTAAGTCTGAAGAACTTCTGAGAGAGAAAAATAAAAAAAAAATTACAACCTCAAACCAAGAGCTACCGGAATGACCATGTCTTTACAAAAGGGCAAATGAGATCTGAGGTAATGGCAAAGACATTAATTACAAAGACATACATCTGAAACATTTCTCCCCAGGCCTCCACTGAAAATTAGCTTCATTCTAAGTCGGACTTCCCCGGTACAGAAATGTTCATAGGCAGTACTAGGCTATCGGCCCTAGTGCCTATAAAAGCCTAGTCAAAAATGAACCCTGGCTTTCGCCACCCAAAAAAATTATTTTCCTGTGCCCCTGTCGAGCAGAGCTACAGAGATGATCCCCAAGGTGAATTTCATATTTCCTGTCCACTCATCAAGATTTTTCTTGAAGAGTGCTAATGAGGAGCTTTGTTTGATTTAGATAGGTAGTTTGTTCCAGAGTATGGGAAGTCTCTGGGACAGGAATCTATCCCTCCAGCATGTTCTGTGTTTTGTGCTGACAAAGTTTAGGTCCCTAGAGTATGTAGCTCGGAGGTATTGGGATTTCTTCAAGTGGAGCATGTCCAACAGCTCTGGGCTTGACATAGCTTTGTATATTAGGCAGAGATCGCCTCCGAGTAGGCGATATGCAATTGAGAAAAGCTGGAGTTTTTTTCAGACTGTCTGCGTAGGGCATCTGTTTGAGGTCAGTAATCCTCTTTGTGAGTGACAAGTAGAGGGGAACAATGACCTTTTTTTTCTGGATGAGAAACCTTTTGTGATGTATGCCACGTAGATGGATTTCCCAACTACTTTGGCGATGTGATTATCAAGGGAGAGACTACTGTCCAGCTGTGTTCCAAAGTCTTTTATAACACTTTCAGAGTTAAGTAAAAAACCACCTATGTGGTAGCTCATGGGTACACAGTTTTTACCAAAGGGGATGACAATGCACTTTTTGGCATTGAGCTTGAGGCCATGGCTTTGACACCAGGCATCTGTCTCAGTGAGGCCCTTTTGTAGGATGTCCACATCGTTAGGAGTTTCAATTATGAATCATAGCTTGCACTCATCTGCGAACTTCATCAGCCAAAGACCTTCTGTGTCAGCCTGTACTTCAGAAAAGTAGATATCAAACAGGAGAGGACCTAGGACTAAACTCTGTGGTACTCCACTTGTCACTAGTCTGAAGTTGGATTTGGAGTCTGCTACTTTCAAAGTGCAGGTTTTGCCAGTGAGCCAATTGGCAACCCATCTTGTGACATAGGGATTTTTTTTGCCAAAAACGAAATGGAGGAAAGAGTGCACAAAAAGACATGTAAACCAAAAACAACACAATCCTGGCACTCGAAGGTGGAAAATAAATTTCTTTACCACAGCAAAATGTAGAACCAACAGCTTTATTGCATAAATGCAATTACATCACAATAGTCTCATCTTCTGTTATGCTTCCTCGGATGCAAAACAGGTTTAACAAGCTGTATCTTACTTTTATACCACCCATAGCGCATACAATTATTTTATCAACCAGTAAAAACAACACTTTAAAACCATTTCATTCCTTACAGTGAAATACAATGCGTCCAAAATTCACACTGGCAAATATATACCAATGCAACCCAATCCATTGCATTAAATTCAATACAACATATACACCCCAACAACAGATAAAATTCAAAAATATATATATATATATATATATATATATATATATATATATATATATATACACAAAAATATATATATATATATGTATATTAAAAAATATACATTAAAAGTAAATCAATAAATGTATAATATATAAAAGATGTGCATTAAATGTACATGGTATGTATAAAATAAACATCCTAACTATACCAGTAAAAATTACAAAACTTAAAACCTGTAATTTTCACTGGTAAAATCTTTTCCTTACCATGTGTTTATAATTTAGCAGCTCTCGTCTTTAAAATTGGTACTATAGATAGATGTTAATTAATTCCTGGGTACTTGTTGGCCTCCAACACCAGCTGCCAAAAAAGCTCCCTCACTTCAATTCTTGTTTCCCATGCACCACCCCTAGGGTCAGGGACTATCTTTTCTAAAACAAAAAATGACCACTTGGAATTTTTACAATCCAATGTGTGCTTTTATAATGCATTATTGTAATCCTGTGTCCTTACAGCATTCATATGTTCATACAACCTCTTCTTTAGTTTACGTGTGGTCTTGCCCACATAAAAAATGCCCCACATATTTTACAAAGAGCAAGGTATACAACCCCCTCGCTATTACAATTAGCATAGGTGTCAGCTTCAATAATCCTCCCTCTCTCCACAATATACACTTTATTTTGGTTAATAATGTAGGGACACTGTGGGCAAGAACAACACTTACAACATCCTTTCTTTCTTTGACTAGTAACCTTTTCTTGCTCCAAAATGCCCTCAAGGTTCCTTCCTTTCTTGTAACTAAATTTCAAAGGGGCCTTGAAGAATGCTTCCAGATCAGAGTATCCACTAAATTTATCCCAGTGTTCTGTTATAATACCTCTAATAGCTGGTGTATCTGTACAATATTGTAGGACAAAATTTCCCTATGGGTGATTTTCCATATCTTTCCTGTTCTTTCCACTTTGTTGTTCTTGATGTTCTGTGTTGATACCATAACATGGTTCACACCCTGGCTGTCCTCCAGATTCAACACCAGAATAGGATAAAACCTACCTTACCTCAGCCACTGTTTGCTCAATAAGGTCAACAGGGTATTGTCTTTCTGTAAACATAGCCTTTAGTTTATTAATTTCTACTTCAAAGTCTGTATCACAAGGTCATTCTGGAACAATGTATAAACTGCCCTTTTACAATACTCCTTTTCTGTGCAAAGGGGTGGGAACTTGAAAAATGTAAATAGGAATTGGAAAATGTCCCTTTCCTACATACCATGGACTTAAAATATTGCTTTTCCGGAAGCTTCTGTAAGGTGATATCTAAAAAAATTCATGTCCTTATAACTAATATGATGCATGAATTTTAAAAATTCGGTGGTTTGGTTAAGGTAATCTATAAATTCCATCAATAAGGCTTCTGTTCCAGTCCAAAAAAACACAAATGTCATCTAGGTAACGTTTGTAAAAGTTCCAATATTGAGCATATTGGAAAGTAAATACATATTTTTCTTCCAATATCATAAGTACTACATTGGCATAGGTAGGAGCACAGCAAGCACCCATAGCCACACCTTGTGTTTGTTTGTAGAACTCCCCTTCAAAAAACAAGATACGTTTTAAAACCAGTTCCATAAGCTCATGGTATACCAAAAACTCATCTGGTTTCAAATTTCCATATGCATGTAATGCTTCCTCAAACCACTCTAAACCAATTCGGTGGGGTATCACATTGAATATGTCCTGTATATCCAGCGTAACAAATATAATGTTGCCTCTATATATTTCCTTCTTAATATTTCTCAGGAAATATCAAGAATCCATTAAAATACCTCCTGCGGTGGTCCAAATTTTCTTTAATTTTAAATCTAAAATTTTAGGTAGAGGATAGGGTTTTAGCCCAAAAAACAGCCACTATGGGTCTCAAAGTTGGATCCTCCACATTTTTATGGACCTTGGGAGTTCCTAAGGTCGTGGGTACTCGAGGTTTCTCCATCCTTAAATAATTAAAGATGTCCAAACTAATAAGTTGGTCCTGTAACATCTCTTTCAATACAAAATATATTTTGTTATAAGCAATATTAATTTTCATTTTTGGTTACTCCAACATATCTAGAAAGGTCAATCAACAAGTTTAACATTTTACTGGAATACAAAATACTACCCATGATGGGGATTGGACATAGGGATTTATACCTAGTTTATTGACTTCACCTATAATTCCAGAGTGGGGGATGGCGTCAAACGCCTTGGCGAGATCTAGATAGGCTGTGTGAACCACCTTACCCTCATCTATTAGTTTAGAAGATATGATCTGACTTTTACAAACCTGAACTCGGTGGGGTCCAGAGTTTGGAGATTACCAATGTCTTTCCATGGGTGGAGGATGGCATAATGGTTAAGGTGTTTACCTGGCAAACACAAGGAGCAGGGTTTGATTCTCACGTGGGGTAATTGGCTAGGCTTAAAATGGCCCACAAGGGGCAATTAGCCTATTACTAACCTATGAACCTATAAGTTCCATGGCCTTGCAGAACAGACTCGTTAAGCTAATGGGGCAGAAGTTACCAGGGACAGTGGTGGCTCCCCTTTTGTGGAGTGGGATAACCGCTGCTGTGTGGCCATTCAGTGGGTACAAAGCCTGAGGATGAGGCTATGATTGAACATGGTGCTTAGGTGGGGTGCCAGTTCATTCTGTAGTTCATGTAGAACGCAGCCTGGGATGTTGTCGGGTCCCATGGATGCTGTGTTCATGGCTTTGGAGAGTGTGGTTTTTACCTTTGCAGCCGTGATTACAGGAACTCTACATTCTTCTAGTATAGAGATGGGCCCTTTAGGGGGTAAGGGGGGGTAAATTTAGCACTGAACCTATCTGCCAGGATGTTTGCAATATCAGTTGGTCCTGTATATTTAGTGCCATTGCGCTGTAACTCAGAGCAGATCTAAGTGTTGCACTGAGATTCTTGACATAGCTATAGAATATTGCTTTGGGGTGGTCTTTAGAATCAGTGGTGATTTTGTTTTTATAACTAGCTTTGGAAGATTTTATGAGGAATCTTAATTTCTTACTGAGGTTGACCAGGAAGTTTTTCCAGTCATGGGATTTTACTCTTTTTTGCAAGTGTTTATTAATTCTGTTGCAGAGCTCATTTATGGCAGGGGACCAACATATAGGCTTCCTTTTTTTGGAGACTAGCATCTTGGTTTTGTTAGGTATAGCACGATCCATGCACTTGCGTAAGTGCTTATAAAGTGCATTTTTGTAGGAATCAGCAGTCGTACCTCTATTGTCCAACTGCATGGGTGCTGTGAAGTTTGCCACTTCCGTATTAACAAGCGTGAAGTTGGTGGAATTTTTTACTGTGATTTCCCTAATTTGGATGGAGGCAGGATAGGCTAATTAGCTTGTGGTCAGATCTGACCAACGAGGAATTGACCTCTGATGTGGAACACCAGTTGCCCATGCTGGTAATGACCAGGTGTAGGATATTACTGCCCATGAATGGGGTGTAGATAAGTTGATCCAAGGCATCGGAATTCATGAATTCCATAAAACATTCAGCAAAAGAGTGGGTACATGAAAGGTTTTCTCAGAAAACGGTGGGGTAGTTGAAATCGCCCATTATTAGGGTGTTGAGTTGTACCCTACTATTTTCCAGTGTAGATAAATAAAAATGAATAATGGGGAGACTGGCATTGTGGGTAATGGGAAGGTATCAGCTTTTTGGATGCCACAAGCTGGCTAATGGCCAAGCTGGAGCCGAGGGCTTGGATATGAACACATCTGGAGTTAAAAAAAATTCACAATATCAGAAAGATGCATTTATTACATATGAGACTGTGTGTGCATATCTATAAATATACATATAAATACATATATATATATATATATATATATATACACACACACACAAATATATGTGTGTGTGTGTGTATATATATATATATATATATATATATATATATATATATATATATAGAGAGAGAGAGACACATTTTATATGCGTGTGTGTGTGTGTGTGTGTGTGTGTGTGTGTGTGTGTGTGTGTGTGTATATATATATATATATATATATATTATATATGGATATAGACACATATAAATATGGATATACAGCTATACGAGAAGCGGAGGAAAAAGTAAGGGTGAAAGGTATAGGAGAGAGGCTTAGAGAAAAGTTAAGGAATGGACACAACATAAGATGTGAACATTATGGTGAGCTGCCACTGGTGGGGGACACAGGTTAAGGGTTGGGATAATGGGTAAAGTGTATACCTCAAAAATGAGAAAGAGGGTTTGAGTCTTACTAAGGGAAAATGGGTAGGCTTAAAATGGCCCATAGGTGCAGCTAACCTAGCACCTACTCATGAAGACATACAGATGGCAGACGGACAAAATGGGAGGAAGTGTAGAAATTGGTTTCAACCTGGTCCAGAAAACCTTGAATATTTCCACTAGCTCATGGCACTGCAGTGGAGGACCCCAATGACGTGGAGATAGAGCTCCCCCCAGTGGAGGAAGCCTGCTGGTTCAATGAGTCTGCAAATCCACAGGGGAGATCTTGCATGGGTTGAAGGCATTTGCTTCACCGCCCACCCAGCCACATCCTTAACCAGGTCCTGAAGCTTGTCATTTGCAGCTTTCCAGGCTATGCCATGCCTGGGTGGCTTCAGAACCAGAGCCACCACCATATCCCTGAGAAGACATTCTGCGTAGGCAGAGTGAGATGTTAACTAGTCCCTGTCCTGGGAAGTAAAAGTTTGGGCCCCTGGAATCTCTGTACCTGTGAAAAAGGTAATATAAACAAAAGGGTAAGAGAAAATGTGAGACATGGAGACAAGATCAAAGTTATGACGTTTTATTGACTGTGCACACCAGACATTTATTAGGCACCACGGCAGATCCATTCCAAGCAGTATCAAGGTATATTCTACTAAAGCCTTTACACAAAGCATTCCAAACTGGGTTCCTTTTCAAGGTCCAGGTCATGTCCCTAATAGCATTTTCCATGGGGCTCCTGGATCAATATCCTTCCTCCACCTAGGTTGGACAAGTTTTGGTACTCAACCATATAGCTTAAAGGCTACTGTGGCAGTAAGAATGAACAACACAGCACAGTTGTGCAAGTTGCAATTAACCATAGATGTTAGAATTCTTCACTGCTAAAGTTGCAGCACCCAACCTTCAACCTACCTAATCTTGTATACAGATGTAGTAAGTACATAAAGTAGAATTGTGCTTGATTGTACTTTATATGTTTTACTGCTGCCGGTGGTTTGATTTAGGATTGTTAGTCTCTTCTGTCATTGTATGGGCAAAATAATGCATTGAACAAAGCTTCACTGACTGCCAAATTCTGAAGGTGACTGTTCTTTTCTATGTGAGGAATAACCAATATAGCCTAACGATTACTGCAGCAGTTGGAATGAAGAAAATTAATACAGAACAATGTTTATCAGGAGTCATAGTTCAGGGAAGGCAGGTCTTGAGCAATCTGTGTAAAGTTAATTTGAATAATTCTTGTACAAAAATCATACATGTGTACAATGGAAAAATCAATTGTTTTTCTCTTTTATAACTGAATATATCCTTGTAACTATGTAATTTGTGATTTTATTAAGGATGTTTAAGAATAATAAAAAGTAATGCTAACATTCATTTTCATGTGCTGACCTACCCTTTTACCAAAAATCTAGCTTTAACTGCCCCAGCAATACAGGAAAATGCATCAGAAGTTAAGCTGCAAAGACCCATGTTTGAGGGAAAGCATTTTCTGCAGGAACAATGACGGACATAGCTGATAAAACAAAATAAAAGGAATTATAACATCTGAAGTATAATTATAACAAAACTTCCATGAAGTGGTGGATTTTCTACACAAATTCAGCAAAGAAATTAAATCAGACTAGGATCATCAACAGAGAATGACATCACAATGATGCAATCAGTGAATGCTTTTAAAATATGTAGCTACCAAAGCACACAACTTTGGAGTGCAGCTTATTTATTGATAAATTCTATACATGTACTTCGTATCAGCTTGCTGTTTAACAGTGATGAAATAAGAAAATTTAGTTTTTGTGGAGGCACACAATTCTGACATTGTCCACAGAGTGGTTGCCACTTCGCTAAATCATTCCCCAAAAAAATGAGCCAACAGACAAACATTTTTGATTATTTTATTGAATAGTCAAGTGGCGATCAGAAAATTATCAAATTATATTCTCTATTCATAAGGCATAAGTGACTAACCACCAAAAATAATCATGTACAGACAACTTCACCCCTTTTCAGACTCAAAAAACTAATCCAAATAAGCACAATTTCTCTATCAACTTTAACAGGAAATGTTTAATCTGTTAAAAAAGGGCACCCAAAACCCCAAACCTACTAAATATAAGCCTTTCCAACCACCATTCAAGATGGGGATGCCATCGGTCACACAAGACAAGCAAAGGTGAATGATCAAGTAAAATTTATGTTTTAGGTGGTTCCACGGTGCTGCACAGAGAAACATAGCATGGAGTAATAAGCAATTGAAAAAACAACTTGAAAAAATATGGAGGGTCGGACCACCACCATGAAGACCAAAATACTGAGCTATTTAAAGTTGGTTTCTAAACCCTCATCCAGCAGTGCAAAACTGCATCCAAACAGCAAATATGGAATAGGACTTCACAATTATGTACACAAAATTAAAGTTACGTACTCACCATAACTATGCATCTGTGTTGTCAGTTTTCCTTCAACTACTGGGTACTGGATCAGACTCAGCTGCATCTCTTGACACTTTTCCAAATTGTGAGCTCCTCCCTCTACCCGTAATGCCCCAGTCAACCTGCTATACCTCATAAGCAAGAAAGTACATTTTTAGAGAAGTCTTGCACAACTTTGGAGAAGCTAATGAGGAAGCAATTTCACCAGAGTGAAAATTAAATATGGCTGCCAACTGAACTTTGATAGTACAGCAACTAGTTCCTGGATGCTAAAAATGTACAGTTGTGTACCTACCATAAATGTAGATGTTAGAGTGTATTCACTGTTGCAGTCATTACAAATGGGTTGAATCCCAAAGCTGAGGTAGGGTGGCTGGGTCTAAATAGGATTAGGAGCGGCTATGAGGCCCTGCAGAACTGCAGTGGCAAAGCCTGCTCTGGATTTAGAGTAAAGAGGTAGGTGATCATGCTTGGTATAAGTGTGCACTGAACTCGAAGTTGCAGCCTCCAAAATTTCCTTGGTTGGTACTCCTCTGAGAAAGGCTGCTGAAGTGGCTGCTGCCCTGGTAGAATGTAAACTAATATTCTTAGGCACTGACTTGCCATGCTGTGCATAGCAGAAACAAATGCAGTTTCCTATCCATTTTGAAATAGTCTGCTTTGAGATGGCCTTTCCTTGTGATCTTGCAGCATATGCTACAAACAGTTACTCAGTTTTTCTGAAAGCTTTTGTTTTGTCCAAGTGGAAGCATAGCTGCCTGTGTATGTCCAATGAGTACAGAAGTTTCTCCCCTTTATCCTGGGGATTTGGATAAAATGTTGGCAAATGAATGGTCTGGTTAAGAGCCACACTGGATACTACCTTTGGCATAAATGTTGGGTTAGTCCTTAGAGAAACCATGTCCGGATGAAAAATGATAAAAGGTTCCACTGCCATTAATGCCTGTAACTCTGAGACTCTTCTTGCTGAAGTTATTGCTAGGAGCAGAGCAGTTTTCCATTATAAGAATTTTATATCAGCTGTATTGGCTGGCTCAAAAGGAGGCAGTGTGAGCTTTTCCAAGACAAAGTTGAGGTCCCATGTCGGTATCGGTGCTCTCCTTGGGGGTCTTGTTTCTTGCCCCTCTGAGGTACTGTCTTAGCAGTGGTTGTGAGAAAATAGGAGGTGCCGTATTGTAACGAGCTGAAATGGCAGAGGCATGGATCTTAATTGATGAGAAGGATAGGCCTTTGTCCAGCATCTCAGTTAGGTATTGTAAAATCTGAGCAATATTTGGAACAAGTGGTTCAAGTCCTTGTGCCTGGTTCCAAGCACAGAATCTCTTCCATTTTTCCTGCATAAGATTTCCTGGTGCTGGGCCTCCTGGCTTCCAAAGACATCCATAACAGCCTGAGAGAGAGGAGTGTTCTGAGTGGCTATATTATTTGCCATGCAGCCAGATTTAAGGTTCTGAGTTGGCTGTGCAGGATCTGATTGTTTTGTCGAGTCAGAAGATGAGGAATTTGAGGTAAGTCCAGGCTGGGCCTTGAGACAAGCTCTTTAGGATTGGGTACCAGTGCTGGCGTGGCCAGTCTGGGGCAATCAGAATCATTTTTGGTTTCTCGAGTGAATTTTATGAGTACCTTAGGAAGAATAGGCAGTGGTGGAAAAGCATAAACTGTTAGGGTTTTCCAGCTGAATGATAGAGCATCCATTTTCCATGCTTGTGAGTGATAAGTCCTTGTGCAGAATCTCTGTAGTTGGCAGTTGTGAGGGGAGGCAAAAAGATATATGTCTGGGCATCCCCATTTCCTTGTTATCATGCTGAAGACCTGTGGATCAAGTTTTCACTCGTGAGGGTCCATGAGGTTTCTGCTTAGTTAGTCTGCCAGAGTATTTTTCTTTCCTGGCCGGAATTGTGCCTGCAGATGTATTTGATAGGTCAGTGCTTTGTTCCACAAAGTCATGGCTTGCCTGCAGAGGGGGTAGGAATGTGTGCCCCCTTGCTTGTTTATGTACCACATAACTGTAGTATTGTCTGTCTTTAGCAATAGTTGTCCTGGATGTAGGAGATCCTTGAAGGCTGTCAGGGAATTCTGTACAGCTAGCATCTCTCTGATTGATATGAAGACGCATTTGGTCCTTGGACCACGTGTCCTGAATACATTTTCCTGCCATGTGTGCCCCCCAGGCATAATCCGATGAATCTGTTAGTGTCTGCCTGGCTGTGGGTAAAGTGAAAGGCTGTCCCTTGCTGTGGTGACCGTGCCCACCATCGAAACTCCTGTTGCAGGCAGGGAATAAGAGTTATTGTTTCCAGACTGTGGCAATGTTGGGTCCAAACACTTTTTAGATACCAGTGTAGCTTCCTCATATGCAGTCTTGCATATGGAATTAGCAGGATGCCATGAAGCCCAAAGCCTGCAGAATTTTTCTTGCAGGTAGCTGGGTCTTTGCTGCCATTGTTTGAAAGTAACGAGTCAGTTGCCTTTGCTTGTCTGGCGTGAGATAAGCCATCTGGGCAGTTGTATTTAAGCATGCACCCAGGAATATTATCTCTTGAGAGGGCACTAGTTTTGATTTCTTTTCGTTTACTGTGTACCCTAGGCAAATTAGTAATCTTTTTACAAATGCCAGATGCTTTAGAAGAATGTCCTTGCTCTCTGCTTGAATAAAGCAGTCGTCCAAGTAGGGATATATCTGAATTCCTTTTCGTCTGCAAAAAGCAATCACTGGTGCCAGGCATTTTGTGAAGACACTGAGCGCAGTAGATAAGCCAAAGGGCAGTGCAGAGAATTGGTAATGCATTGAATCAGCTATAAATCTGAGGTATCTTCTGCAAGTTTGTCTGATTGGGACATGCAGGTATGCCTCTGAGGTCCAAAGTAACTAGCCAAGCCTTCTTGCCCAGCATGGGTAGAAGTTGCTGCAGTCTCAATATTTTGAATTTTGGAACGTCCAGGAAAGTATTTAGAGTAGACAGGTCCAGTATTGGTCTCCAAGTGGTCCTTTCTGCGTACCAAGAAGAGTAAAATCCTTGCCCCTGCTCTTCCTGTGGTACTTTTTGAATAGCCCTCATGTCCATGAGAGCAGAAATTTGTTTTTATGCCTCTGCCCATTGATTGTGTGGCAGGTCTGGCATACCTTTTGGTCTTGGTAGGGTGTGAAAGTGGAACCTGTAACCCTGAGAAACAATATTCAGTACCCATTTGTCCTGGGTGATCATGTGCCAATTTTGTGAGAAAAGTGCAAGTTTTCCCCCTAAGGGTGCTGTCAAAAGGTAAGTGCTTGGCAAAGGTAAAGGAAAGTCATTGGGACTGTTTCCTATAAGGTTGTGATTTGTCTTCTCCGCCTTTGGGGGCTGAAGCACCCCACTGCTTAGGTCTGTATGAGCCTTGGGTCTGAGATCTGCCTCTTGGGCGTCTGTATCTGCCTCTTTGTGGCCTGACACTGGAAAGGACCAATTTTTTGAAGGCCAGTTCCTGCTAACTCTGGTTGGCTGAACCGGTAAGAAATCCTTTATTGTCTGCATTGATTTTGCTTTATCCTCCATATTCTTTAACACCTCTTCTGCCTTAACACCTTAGTATCATGCTGTAATGGAGCATCCAATTATTTTGCTTTATCATGATCAGGTAAACTTTGTTCTTTTAACCAAGCATGCCTTCGAATGACAGAAACTGTAACTGCGGCTCTGCAAGAAGCCTTTAATGAATCAAAACCACATTGCAAAGTATGCTTTCCCACTTGTTTAGCTGCATGCAATAAATCCTGCATTTCCTTATTTTCAGGACATTCTGAGCTTGTAATAATTTTCTGTTTTAGCAAACACATTAGGTAATGTTGATATTTAAGCATGTGAAACTGGCAGTTTAAAGCCCTTAAAGCTAAAGTAGCAGAGGTGTAAACTTTTTCCCCCCATCTATCCAATGCTCTAGAATCCCTATCAGAGGGAACAGGGTTTTTTGCAGTGGAAGTGGAAGTCTTGACCCCTTTGGGACCCTGAGAAATTGTTTCTGGGTCAGCAGCAGGGTTTTTATAAAGAAATTTATGAGAGTCTGGGACACTGTAGTACCTATCCGGCTTGACTGGTGCAGGGGGTAAAGAATCAGGAGACAAACTAGACTCAGAAAAAACATCAACAACAATATCTAGTACAGGGGAGAAAGCAAGGGGCCTATGCTGAGGCAGTAAAAGAAATTCTCTGAGCCTTTTCTTGGATTCTGAAAAATCCTGGCTCTCCCAATGGAAATGCTCCCTTACGGTGTGCAAGGTTTCCCCAAAAGAGTAATCCTCAGGAGGAGAGGCTGAAGAGATAGATACTTCAGCGTCAGAGTCCTCATAGGGAGGAAGAGAATATCCCTGTTCTGAAGAGGAATCAGAAACCTGGTCAGAGTAGTCCTAGTCCGTGTCTTGCCTAGGCCTTTTATCAGGAGGGGGATGGGAACCCTTGATTAAAGTAATTAGGTCCTCGGCCATTTTAAGAATCTGTTTCTTTGGCATTGATAACTGTCCAGGAGAATGTTGTACTTGTTTCTTTGTCTTTAATGGTGTTTTAGACTTTGCCTTGGCTGCTTAAGTGGTCTTGATAGTAAGCTGTGCAGGTCTGAAAACACCCTCAGAAGAAGATGCCTGCTCAGCGGCTCCGGACCCATCTGAGGGAATAGTTTTCATAGGCCCAATACCTTGAGTTTCCAGAGGCCTAGTTGTCTCCACGTGGGAGTCGGAGGCAGCCTGTTGCTCTGAGGTAGCATGTGTCAGGGGCTGCAAAAGCACCTCACTGAGAACTGGCGACTGGCCTAGAAGAGGCTTCGTCTGTTTTGGAACTCGGATGCCTGTCCTTTTCTTTGTCCTTGTGCTTTTTATGAACTCCAGTCGTCGGCTGTTCCGATGGCATTATATAGTTAAACCTTCGGCCAAAGTAATGTAAAACAAAATCAAACAGACGCTTAATAGTGCAGTGGTTGAATCTAGCACAAAACCGACAACTAGCAATGTCGTGCTCAGGGCCTAGGCAAGGAATACAGTAAGAGTGAAAATCCTTATGAGGTGGTTGCTTCCCACAAGAAATACAATTGTTAACTTTTACTGACATCAGTCTGGAGCAAGAAAAAGCTTCCCCAACGGGGTACTTAGCTTTACTGAATTTTGAAAATCTCAGGAGTCGGCCGACCGGCACTTGCAAACTGCTTTTGCTTTGGGCACCGCGCGGCAAGAAAGACTGAAGAAAATGGCTGCATCTTGTATACCCCTGGCGCACAGACGTCAGGGAAGAGGCGACAGCAACTGACGCCGGACCAGGACTTTGGAATTCTGGATGACTGCGGGTAGCCTGCCAGCAGGATAACCCAAGTGTAATGACTAACAGTGAACCACGATGAACATCTCCAGGACAGCAGAAGTAGGAGCAGTGAAGGGGTCCAATTCTCTCTGTAGAGCCCAAATAGTGAATCTTTCCATTTATTTTTGTAGATCTTATTTGTAGAGGCCTTCAGGGGAGATACAAGTATCTGTTGAACTAGGAAAGAAAACCAGGGCTGTCTATCAGGGGAACTGGTGAAACCATGAGGTCAACATGAGGCCTTTAACATCCAGATGATCCATTCCTGTGGAATGAGACAGCAGGTCCAGTATTCATGGTGGACAATAAAGCTGAGACCAAAGGAAGGGACAACCACACCCAAGGAGGCCAAAAGGGGGTAAACGAGGATAACTGCCCTCTTCAACCAAAGTACCTTCTATAAGAATTAGAAGCATCGAAGGATAAGTATAAAGGAAACCAGAGGGCCAAACATGGACTAGAGCATCTCTTGGTGATTTCCCCTGGAAGAGGGATTAGAGCAAATAACCTGCTGCATTTCCTGTTAAAGGAAGATGTAAAGATTTCCAGCAAGGTTGGCCCCAACAACTGAAAATCCTCTCTGTCACTGATTGAAAGACCCCTCGTGAGGCATCAAATGGACCTGCAGAGTTTGTCCGCTAGCACAGTGAATTGCTCTGGTATGCATGTTGCATATGAAAACGGTTGAAGAAGACTGCCCACTGCCACACTCTCATTGTTTCTCAACATATGGAACAACATCAGGTCCCCTTCGCTTGTTGATGTACCAAATCATAAACATGTTGTTGATTTGCATCGCAATCACCCTAAGAACAAAGGCATACAGGCAGGCCTGCAATAACAGGACCGTTCGCATCTCTAGGACTCTGATGTGCGAACTGGTTTCTTCTGGGAATCATGTGCCTTGGACAATCCATACCAAGAAATGCCCCCTCCCCCATCCTAGTTGGGAGGTGTGCATGGTTACTGAGGCTACTGGGAGGCAGACGTACAACATATCGGCCTTGGGAAACTTTGTCCAACTGAATCCACCAATGTAGATGGTGTCTACATACTCAAGTGAGTTTGATCAGATGGGACAAGGGATGGCAAAGAACTGACCGCTGAATCCCTTGAAGAATGCTTACATAGAAACAGCCCATAAAAACTAAAGCTATTGCAGCTGCCACTGACTGTAGGACCAGAAGAATAAGTATGGCTGGGAGAAGAGTGTGGGATAATTTGCTTCACCTGGCATGGACTGTCCCTTATTCGATGCTGTGGAAGACAGGCTGACTGTGCTCAACTGCGCACCTATAAACTCCAGCTCTGAACAGGTTGGAGATGAGACTTGAACATGTTGGCTGAGATGCCTACAGACGGACATAACTGGAGCATGTACTCCCTGGATTACTCTAGCAGATGCTTGGTTGGGGCGAAGAGAAGCCAGTCTATGTATGGAAATACTTGGAATCGCAGCAGACTCAAGTGAGCTGCTACCACTGCCATACATTTTGTGAACAACCGGGGGGCTGTGGTGAGACCGAAGGGCAGGGCTCTGAACTGATAGTGACTGGTCCCTAGCCAAAAGCACAGAAATCTTCAGGATTGTGTATCTTGATATGACAGTATGCATCCTGAAGGAAGATGGAATACATCCAATCGTCCTTGCGTAGAAACAGGAGAATAAGTCAACTATGACCATTCAAACCTTTGACTTCTTCACAAATATAGTTTTAGACCCAGAGTTTTGTCTTAGCTCCCCAGTTTTCTTTGGTACTAAAAAAAAAACTTAAGTTCTGAAACCTTTCTGGTCTGGTGGGACCATCTGGATGACTTATGTGTAGTGGCTTTTGAACTTCTTGAGCTGCTGCCTCCCTGTGACTGGGTGGGACATTGGGAAGCCTCTGGATATGACTTTTTAGCACCCAAGAATTTTTTGCTCTTGATGTCCAGGCATCTGGATGCTGAGACAAGAGCACCCTGACTGCCTCTCAGGTCACCCCTGCCACAAGTACGGTGTTTTGCCTTTGAACTACCCCCTCCGCCTCAGGGGGAGATATCCTGACTGAATCCAGGAAAGGACACTGGGACTTAAGGACAGTACACTTGTGTAAAATTTTACTGTAACACTAGATGTCCTTTCCTTCACTGCTGCATTATTCATTAAGTTTGGGATTCCTGCCTCAGGTAGCTCGACATCTGGTCAGTACACAAAAGCCTGCTGTTGCTTTAAGTTACGTCAAATGTTTTACGCATGTTCCCCACACAGAGTAATGCATAAAGGTGACACATCTGGATGTACATCCTCAAATGATTACTTCAGTAGGAACACCAGTTCAAGGAAAACCAAGAGGTACACCAGTACATCCAGGAAGAAAAAAGGACAAAGGGAAAAAGCATACCTCTCAACTGTACAGATTTTTGCAGAAATTCCAGATTTTGGACTCCTTTTTGGTCCGTTTTTCATAACCTTGTGGTTTTCTGGCAATTTACTGGTAAATCTTTAACCAATGAAGTTCAAAAGTAATGACAGATATTTGAGTTTCAGCTTTCACGTATTTTAGAACACTCATGCTAATGCAAAACTTGTTATTCTATCAACTTTCCAAGTTTGTAAGAGTAACATTTAAAAGCTCTCCATATTTTTGGGCCTTTGTCAAGATTTCCTCCTCTAAGAGGTTGACAGGAATGGGAAGGGAGGGAGTGAATATTGCAACACTGAAGGAAAGGACATTCACTGTTATGGCAAGTTTTTACCCAACTGTTCTATGTTCTTCCATTCCCTGTTGCAGTATTCTATACACCTAGGAGAGTGCCGAAGTTCAGAAAGTAACTAGGGAGGAGGAAGGACCAGTAGAGACCTCTAGGAAGCCATGAAGGATGGCACTAGCAAAAACAGCTCTAGAAGTTCCATACAACTTGTAGTGCTTGTTTAAAGTATTCAATGAAGTCCAGGTAGCTGCTTCAAGAATAGAGTTAGGATCCAACACCTTGAAAAAAGCACCAGAATCCGCCACAACTGTAGTAGAATCAGCCTTTACAGAAGGAAGGCTCTTACTATGAAAGATGCAACAAAAAGAAATTGCCTTTGAGATCCAAGAAGAAAGTTTGCTTGGATACAGCTAATCCTAGGGACCTAGGATAAAAAGAAACAAAATTATTAGATTTTCTAATAGGCTTAATCTTATGCAAATAAAATATGAGTTGGCTACGCACATTCAAAATATGCAACACCATCTCAATGGCAGATTGCAGAGAGGGGAAAAAAGTAAGCAAATGAATAGACTAAGTGACAACACATTAACCACCTTGGGCATAAAAGAAGGATTTGCACAAAAGGGCGCCCTGTCCTTATGAAACATTAAAAAAGGGGGACAAGCCATAAGGGCTTGAAGCTCAGATACTCAGTTGGCAGAAATAAGGGCCAACAATAGAACAGTCTGCCAAGAACAATGTGGCAAGGAAGCTGAAGTAGCAGGCTCAAAGGCAGCCTGAGTCAACTTATCCAAAACAAAATTAAGACCGCATGGAAGAGAAACAGGCTTCCTGGGAGGTCAATTATTAATGATGCCTTTAAGAAATTATTTAGCCTCAAATATAGAAGCTAAAGGAGATGAAGGCAGACAAGTAGAGATAGCTGATAAGTGTGCCTTAATAGAATAGGCCAAACCAGCATTCAGCAACTCTCACAAGTAAGAGAACTAAAGGAATATCCAAAGAAACTGAGTCCAGGTTACGAGAAAGACATCAAATAGAAAACCTCTTCCATTTGATTAAGTAGGATTTCCTAGTAGTAGGTTTCCTGGCCTACTGAAGGCCCCTCAGCACATCCTCAAGAAAAGACGCCTATGTGGAATCCAAATCCTATCACCCACAGTGCCTATTGAAGTATCTCCAAGTGACAATGGATGAGAGATTTCTTGCGTTGTGTGAGTACATCCACTATGTGGGGTAACTTGTGCTGACTGCCCTTGATTAAATCCAGAAGAGGGAATCATTGTTGTCTTGGTCAAAAGGCAGTCAGCAATATGATTTTTAGAGTCTCCTGTTGAATTCTGAACAGGACTTTTGGAATGAAAAGGGGAGTGAATGTATAAAGAAACATCTCCTTCCAAGAAAGGGTGGGCATTCACCTTCTACACCAAAGGATCTGGAGCTCTGGTACAAAATAGAGAAAGATGTCTGCTCAGAGAAAAGGCAAATAGATCTACTTGAGTACCCCACTGATGGACAATGTCCAGAAACGCATCCCAGTGAAGCATCCATTCGTGGGACTGCGTTAAGGACCTGCTCAGTTGTCTGCCATAATGTTTTGACCTGTAGGGATGTAAAGAACCAGAGGAGTCACTTGATACTGGATAGCAAGATCCCATACCAGGAGTGCCCACTGGCAAGAAGGCAAGTTCTTGCTCCTCCCAGTTTGATGATATACCACATCACTGTGGTATTATCTCAATACCTTGAAAGGCCCTGGAGGAATTTAAAAAAAAAAAGTATGAAAAGCCTAAGGAGCCAGCATAAGAGCTCTCTCCTTTCTGACACTGACATGCTCCTTCTGCTGAAGAGGCAACCACACCCTCTAGCTTTAGGGAGACAAATGCTGCACCCATCCCACGTCTTACGTGTCTGTAAACAATTCCTGACAGGGAAAAGGGGGATGAAAAGGAAGCCCTGGATTTAGAGACAACTGTTGGATCCACCAGTGAAGTTCCTTCTTGAGACAAGGAAGAGGAGGAACTACTAAGTCTAGAGGATGTGCATGCTTAAGACAAAAAGACATCAGAAACCACCGAAACTTTTTCATGTGGAGTTTGGCCAGAGAGAGTATAGGAATGGTGGCAGCCATAAATCTCAGAGCTCTCAGAAACTCACTGGCTGTAATGGAAGCCAGAGACAGAAGAGCTTGAAAGAAAGAAATGAGAGTGAAGGCCTTTGAAGGAGGCAAGGATGTCAGCATAAGCAGTCTAAATCCTGCAACCCAAAAAGCTCTAATCCTGAGGAGTTGGAGAAGGCTTTTTGAAGTTGATTTTGAACCCCAGGCTCTTTAGAAGGGAAATGGCAAAACTACAATTTTGCAAAAGGATCTCTGGAAAAGATGCCTGGATCAGCAGGTCACCCAGCTAAGGGAATATCTGGATCCTCTTAAGCCTGTAAAAAAGCAATCACAGGAGCAAGGCATTAGGTGAATACCCCTGGGGCAGTATAAAGGCCAAAAGGCAAAGCAGACAACTGAAAATGCCAGGAAGTAACAGAGCAACGTTAAAACTTCCTCAAAAGGGGATGGAGCAAAACATGCGGATCAGAATCTTTCCAGAGGTGCCATATAGGCCTGAGGAAGCAAAAGAGTAAAGAGAGAGTCTAAAGGGACAGCATCCAAAAGGAGTGTACTTTCAGAAAGGTATTTAGATGAGAGAGGTCTAGATTTGGTTTCCAAGTACCCTCTTTTCTGGACACTATAAACATTCTGAAGTAAATCTCCTTCCCCTTTTGGGATAAAGGAACCTCTTGAATAGTACCCTTAATCAAAAGAGCTCGAAGAGCCTCTGGGGAAAAAAGGAAACAGTTCCTGAGGAGGCTGAGGAATGCCCATAAAAAGGGTACAGGTTTTCCACACCATGAAATAGCCCTGACAAATGAAGGACAGACCCCAAGAACCCTGAATAATCTGAAGCCAAACAGGATGAGGAAGGCGAAGAGAAAGAGAAAGGCAGCTTGAAAGAGAGGAATAGTCAGAGCACCAAGTTAATCAGGAAAAGAAGACTTCTTACTCCCTGAAGTCTGAGTAACCTTAGCAGGAAGAGCCTACTTGTCAAAATTTTGCCCTTAGAAGAAGGGCGAGACTGCCTGAAAACAAAAGCTGGCTTATTGGGATAATTTCTCTGAAATTTAGGCACAGGAGAGAAACATGTTTGAGTTTTTGTAAGGCCTTCCTTTTAATCCGAAGGGACTTAATCCAGCAGCTGCTTCCAAAACAAAAGTTCATCAGCAAGAGGCTAATCCAAGCAGCAGCTCTTAGAAGAGGCATCATAACTACATTTGACAGCATGACAAACCACTAGAGAGTAAGCCCCTAACAAGAAAAGGGACGAAGTTCTACCCTCAGGGTCTGGGAAATCAGAAATAAGCTGACAAGCCTAGGAAAGAAGAGCCAACACATAACTGGACATGTGTGTGAGTTAATAGCCCTAAAAGTCAGAATAGCTGAGGTACAAACCTTCTTACCTAGCCTTTCCATGGTTCTGCTGTCTTTATCAGAAGGTAGTAACTTAGGCGAAGGGGGCAACTGATGAGGCTCATCAGAAGCTACAGACACAATGAGGGGTCAGCAGCAGTACATTAATACAAAAAGTTACAATCCTCAGGCAATGCATCAAACCTATCAGTCTTCTTGGGAGCAGGGGGCAAAAAATCAGGAGCTTTACAGGCATCAGAGAAAGCATTCAACAAAGCAGCCAAAACAAGAAGAATAGCAGAAAGTTTCGGAGATTCCATATGCAACAACTCATAGTACCACTTATGGATTACAGAGACCCGAGCACAATCCCATTTAAAAAAAATTCCATCATCTTGGTGATTGCGTCCCCAAATAAAATTTCTTCAAAGGGAGTAAAGACTATTACATTTCCCGGGTCTACTTCACCCTGTCGAAGGCAAACAATATCGAAGCTGATATTGTCGGCACTAAAATGTCAAGAGTGAAAGTCATTGCGCGTGTAAACGGAAATCTCCGTAAAGGGAGATTTCTGTTTACTGCAATGTCGAGCGATCTCAGAATTTGTAATATTTAAGTAGTGGGGGTGTGGGGGGTGCAGGAGGGCTTGACCCCTGCACAGAGCAATTTGTATTGTATTTGGGTGGTTTTTTTTTGTGTTTGATGTTCGAGGTTAACATTTTCTTGTCGATTACTACGCTGTCGACAGTGAATTGTCAACAGCGTTATATAAACACCATTTCTCTTCCTCTGACCCATAGTCTAAAGGAGAAGAAATATGGAAAGAGTGAGTGAGTGATTCCTCATCAGAATCAGACTCCTCCACAGAGAATTCCTGCTCCCTAGACCTTTAAGGGGAGTAGAGGACGAAGGAGGCACTGGAACAGAAACCTCCTGAGGAGGTTTTAATGCAATCAAAGCATTAAACAAACCCGGAAGTTAAGGCCTGCCACTCTGTGGATCTCTAGCAACAGGAGAAACAGGTTTAGTTTTTTTTTTTTTTTTTTTTTTCCTTCTTTAAAGGAATACCCGCTCTATAAAACCTTGAAAGCTCTGACCCAAGACAACATTCAATAGCAGTAGTAGGAACTTCTTTCCTAACTAAAATCTGCAGAACACACCTAGGCCCCTCGGAAATAATCAATTACGGTTCCCCCCCGAATATCTGAAACGGATGCCAGCAAAACCTCATCAGATGAGCAGAAAGCTGGATCCTTGCTGGAATGCAACCCGGTCACGGCAGATTAATCAAACAAAGAAGGGCAACCCTCCGGGTTCTCAATGACCTCGGGAGAAACACCCGCAGATGTTAAACAGCAGAAGATTCCGGCCGCAGTTTAACCACTTTCTTCCCCAATAGCTGACTACCAAGATGGGAAGTTCCTTTCTATTGTATCCCTCAGTGAGAAGCTTAAGGCTCTGATTCTCAAGATATAAAAGCAAGGAAAGAAAGCCTACTAAGCAGGTTTTTGGTACGAAAGCCAGACAAATAGAACAGGTAGCATAGTTGTGACAAGCTCCTAGGCAAAAAAAGACACTTATCGTGGTGGTCTTTATGGGGAGGTCTGTCTCCTGCACAAGCATTTAACCTTCCAAGAAAACATTAGCCCCAAAAGGAGCAAAAAAAGCTAAGGGGGGGGGGACTAACCCCCAACAGGGTACTTATCTGCAATGGCTCGATACCAGCAAGAATACATAGGCATTCAAACCAGTGAATGAAAGATTTGTTTGAACTGGCTGTTAAGTAGTAGGCATTCATGCGAAGTCCGGTATGCCGCGAGATTCTGAGTATTGTACCCATGGATGTCTCTCCCTCAGATGGGTCCGGAGCCACTAAGCATGATCTAGAAATGTATTCGGACCGCCGGCAAGTAAGTTCTGAGGATGGTATGTCCAGACGTCAACTTTATGCCTTATGTTATGCGAGGAGCATACATGTGATGTTTGGCGTACCTTAAAGCAACAGCAGGCTTTTGAATACTGGCTGGATGTTGAGCTACTTTAGGCGAGAATTCCAAGTGTAAAGAATACTGCAACAGGATATGGAAGGAAATCCACCAGCAGGCTTTTGAATACTGGCTGGATGTTGAGCTACTTTACGCGAGAATTCCAAGTGTAAAGAATACTGCAACAGGATATGGAAGGAAATCCACATTTTCTTGACTTCTGTAAAAGTATTGTTGAGGGGTAGCAAAGTGCAGCTTACGTCAGAGAGGGTATTTCCTTCTTGTTCACTATAGAAAAGAGTTTCCTTTATATTAGGGCCAAAGATGTTCCATCGAAGGGAGCATTGCTGAAAAAAAAGACTTGAAAGGCTCCACAAAGTCACACAAGTGCATCCAGGCAAGTCTCCTAATAGCTATGACTGAACCCACCACCCACGAGGTACTCTCCACAGCATGGGAAATTATCTATCGCTAATGCCTCCATGATGCTAAGAGTGACCAGTTCTAAAGACTTCTTGTAGTCCTCCATGGACATGGACTCGGAGGGATTTGTAAAGTCCCGAGTCAAATTTTGCTGTAGTCTTGTGAAATGTGCTAAGTAATTCAGAAACTAAGGCAAAGGTTTCTGAAACAAACTCACTTCCAAAACCTGTCCAATGCCCTGGACTCTCTTTCAGAGAGATCGACAGAGGAGTTCCGCTCTGCTAGTTACTACTGTCTGGCTGGCACAGCTACAGCATCAGGCAAGTAGTTGTGTACACTTAGCATAAATGTTGATGTTAAGAGTATATTCACTGTTGCAGTCCCAACTTATGGGATTTCCTGCAGTGAAGGCCCTTGGCAGGCCCAACTGCCAGATAAAATTTCCCCTCCTCCTAAGACTGGCGGATGCCCTAAAAGACATCAGTAAGCTTGGGTATATTGGAGCCAGTGCACATCATGAAACAGGCTTTTCCTGTTCCTTTACAGATAGGGGGCCCAAGTGAGCAGTATGGAACTGTAGAGGAGAACCCTTATAGGAATGAGGGGCCAAAGGGAGGGTCCCCTGGTTAGAAAACAAGTAAGTATACTACTCAGCAGGTTAAGGAGGAAGGGAAAAAAGACTGCAAGAGTGAATACACTTGAACATCTATATTTATGGTAAGTACACTTGAACATCTATATTTATGGTAAGTGTACACAACTGTACTTTTTTCTTTGTATTTCAATGTTGCATTCATGAATTGTGGGAATATTCCTAAAGCTGAAGAGGGAAGAAAGATATTAGGGAGAGGAGAGGATGCCCTGCAGGACGGCAGTGATGAATCTTGCTCTGGACCTAAAAAAAAATGCCAAGTGGTAGTGTTTGGTGACTGTATGCACAGATGACCAGGTGGCAGCTTCAAGGATGTCTTTAGTAGGGACCTCTTTCAAGAAGGCAGCAGAGGTTGCAGTAACCCTAGTGTAGTGTGGCCTTACATCCTCAGGAAATTTTTTGCCATGATGGCTGTAACAGAGACAGACAGTGGGAGATCCATTTTGAGATGGTCTGTTTAGAAGCTGGTTTTCCCTCAGAGCCAGGGGCAAAGGTCACAAAAGACTGATCAGATTTAGACTTTCTCAAGGCTCTTGTTCAGTCAAGATAAACAGCAGAGCTGCCTAGTATTCTTACCCCTTTATTATGGGGGTTGGGAAAGAATGTAGGCAGGTGAATAGCTTGATTGAGAGCAGTGACAGTGACCACACTGGGCATGAAAGAAAGGTTAGTTCTGAGGGAAACCCTGTCTGGATGGAAGATTAGGAATGGTTCCAAACCACTGAGAGCCTGCAATTAAGAAACCCCTCAGACTGAGGTGACAGCCAGCAGCAGAGCAGTTTTACAAGTTAGAAAATTCAGCTGGGCAGAGGCTGCAGGTATGAAATAAGGCAATGTCAATTCTTCCAGAACAAAGTTAAGGTCCTATGGATAGGTAGGGTTGTCTCCTGGGTGGTCTGATGTGGATGACTCCCCTTAACTTCGGTCGTAGCAGATGGGAAAACGCAGGAGGGACAGCAGGAATATGGGCCAAAACAGCAGATGCATGAATTTTAATGGAGTAGGAAAAGCCTTCATCAACCAGACTACCTAGGTAATCTAGACTGTTAGCAATCTGGGCTGAATCAGGATTGTGGTGCTGCTGCTGGCACCAGATGGAAAATCTTTTCCATTTAGCAGAGAACAATTTATCAGGACAACAGGGAACTGGGTTCTACAGCATCTATTTCCTTCAGCACCCAGCAAGAGGCTACATCTACAAACTCATCTGCCGGAGAGTCACCCAAGACATAGCTGGGCCTAGACCCAAATCTTCCAGAAACACTAACACACATTTGAAAGGATAACTAGAGGACCAACCACCCTTTTGCTTGAGAATTTGTAAGATGCCTCCAAAGAAAATGTCATCCAGTGGAGATGTCAGGGACCGCTACCATTCCGTGAAGTCAGTGCCTTTGGTGAGAAACTATTGAGAGGAGTAAATGTGTCTCCTCATACACGTTCGCTTTCAGGGAATCTCCTCAGTGGGATGATTTGGAGAGGTATTGGAAAAGAGGGGAAGTCCTTGAGAGGGACTAACTGGACATTTGATAGGGCAGGTTGTCCTTGTGAAATAAGCCTAACAGGATCATAGCCTGGACCCAAAGGGGGCAGGGCTATAGGGTCCAAAGAGGAAAGGGTAACAGAATCTCTCAGATCAGAGAAAACCTTCTCCACTACCCCAAAAGCAGAAGGACCAGGAGACGCCATACATGGTAGCACCAGAGCCAAAGCTGTCAATGCCACCATACCCAATACTGCCCAGAACCATGCATCAAACAGGGAGCTGAACCTGTGCTGTCCAATATTAAAGCTCCAAGGTGCAGGGCAGCTGACAACCTCAGAGTGGAGGAAGACATCTATGGTTACGCAAGAGTTTTACATAACATTTTTATGTCCTATTCACTTGCTGCAGCACTCTTCACTTGAGGGAGAGAGACCAAGCTCAAGAAGGAAGGGAGGAGGCTGGAGTAGAGGAGCTTTCAATGAAGTCAGAGAGAATGCTTGGTGAAGGTATGAATGGTTGCCCAGGTGGCTGGTTCAAGAATGGCAGCATTATCCAGACCTTTAAAGAAAGCATTGGAAGAAGTCATGGCTCTGGTAGAGTGGGGTCTTAACAAGGGAGGAAAGAGTCCTTCCCTGGTTAGTGTAACAAAAAGAGATGGTTTTAGAGATCCAAGATGAAATGGTCTGCTTGGAAGTAGGGAGACCCAGTGCCCTGGGATGGAAATTAATGAAGAGTTGGGTCTAGTCTTGTCAAGGTAGTACCTCAGGTGTCTGAACATCCAAGGAGTGTATGCTCTTCTCAATATGAAGTTTTGTGGGGTGGGGAAGCTGGATGGATTGGTTCAGACAGAGCTTAACCACTTTCAGCATAAAGGTTGGGTTAGTCCTCAGATACACCCTGTCCTTGTGGTACAGTAGAAAGGAGGGAACAGCCATTAGGGCTTGGAGTTCTGACACCCTTCTAGCCGAGGACAAGGAAACCAGCAAGATTGTTTTCCAGGTGCAATACTTGAAAGAAGCAAATGGTGGTTCGGGGGGGGGGGGGGGGGCAATGTCAAATTCTCTAGTACAAAGCTGAGGACCCAAGGAGAAAGGATGGGTTTCTTGGGGGGGCTAATGTGAAGAACTCCCTTAAGGAGCTGCTTCACTCGAACCCGGAGGCAAGAGGGGGAGATAGGGTAGACATGCACATATGGCTGACATGTGGGCTTTGACTGATGAAGACAAACCAGCACCGAGCAACTCACACAAGTAAGGTAAAACCACTGGAATGTCCACGGTTAATGGATTATGATGCTTACATTGGCACCATAATGAAAATCTTTTCCATTTGGAAACGTATGATTTTCTAGTGCTGGGTTTTCTGACCTCCTGCAAAACCCTGAGCACGTCTTCAGAAAAAAAGTGTTGGAAAGGAATTAGAACGGTGAACTAGGAATCTTCTTTTCTGTAAGAAAGTCCACTCTGTGTTGGTAGTAGCTTGTGATGATGGCCCTGGGCTGAATGAAGGGGAAACCAGTGCTGTCTTGGCCAAATGGAGTTACCAGCAAGATCTTTGGTCGGTCTCACCTGATTTTGAGCATGATGTTTGGTATTAGAAAAAGGGGAGGAAATGTGTAGAAAAACATCCCTTTCCAAGAGAAAGAGAGGGTGCCCACTTTCTAATCCACAGGACTTGAGACTCTGGCACAAAATCTTGAAAGCTGTCTGTTCAGAGGGGAAGCAAATCAGTCTACTTGTGGAGTACCCCATAGGTAGAAAAAATCATGCATTTCCAAATGGAAAGGATTTTTATTATGGTGCCAATCTATGCATCAAAATCCATTAACCATTGATAGTCCAGTGGTTTTATCCTACTTGTGCGAGTTGCTCAGTGCTTGTTTGTCTTCAGTCAAAGCTCATGTCAGCCATATGTGCACATCTGCCCCATCTTCTCCTCTTGCCCCCAGATTCGAGCGAAGCAGTTCCTTAAAGGAGTCCTTCACATTAAACCTCCCAAGAAATCCATCCCTCCTCTGTGGGATTGAGTCAAGGATCCGTGAGTCTGCCACAAGATTTCTGTCGGAGCGAATGTACACTGCTTGAAAGGTCACGTTGTGCTTTTCCAGCAAGTCCCATACTAGTAGGGCCAACCTGCAAAGGAGGTAGAATCTGGTCCCCCCCTGCTTGTTCACATACCAGAATACAGTCATGTCAATGAACAACTTGCAGTGGGCCTGGGCTAAGAAGGGGTTTCAAGGTATGAAGGGGCAGAAGCTAGGCTCTCATTTCCCTACTGCTGATGTGTTCCCTTTTCTGGGAGGGGACCACCTTCCTTGGACAGTGTATTTTTCTACGGCCACACCCCAGCCTCTGAGGCATCTCTGTAAATTTCTTGGACTGGGTCCAGAAGGTGGAGAGAGAGAGTCCTGTATTTACTCTTACCTGTTGAGACCACCAAATAATTTTCTTTTTCAAGCAAGGGATCAGGAGAATAGGGAATTCTAGAGGATGCAAATGTTTAGTCCAAACAAACCTGAGGAACCACTGGAGCTTCTTCATGTGTATTCTTGCCAGAGGTACCATGGGAATGGTAGAGGCCATGAACCCTAGTACCCTGACGAATTCCCTGGCTGCGATGTGGTGCAAAAGCAGAAGAGACAGGAAGAAAGTGTGAAGATGATTTTTGCGGGTGTAGACATACTCATGTCTGTCTAAATTCTGCACCCAAGGGAAAATGTGGTCATTGGTTTAAGAGAGGGTAGATTTTTTGTAATTTACTGTGAACCCCAGGTTTCCCAGTAGTGAAATGGTGGTTTAGAGACTGTGTTACAGGATCTATGGGCTTGCAGCCTGCAACAGTAGGTCGTCCAGGTATGGAAATATCTAGCTTCCTAGTAGCCTGCAATGGGTTCCTATTACGTAATCAAACTTTTACAAATTCGAAAGCCATATGGTCAAAACTATATGTTCGAACTTATAAAAGTTTGAGTACGTAAAAAAAATAAAATAAAAATGTATCCGACGGTGGTAAACAGGGGGGGGGGGGGCAAGTCCCCCTGCACCCCCCACTCTAAATATACCAACTCAGAGATCGCAATACAGTGCAGTAGAGAGAAATCTTCCCCTTCCGCACTATAGTGCGGTCTTGGAGTTGGTATATTTAAAGAGTAGGGGGGCTTGCCCCCCTGCTTATACCAGTTAGGTTTTTTCTTATTTTACAAGTTCAAATTGTTGAAACTTTGAACATATGGGTTCAACCTTATTACATTCGAAGTTTCAACAATTCGATTACATAACAGGAACCCATAGGCAATGACAAGAGCAAAGCATTTAATGAAAACCCACGGAGCTGTAAAGAGGCCAAAAGACAATGTAGAGTATTGAAAATGCCAGGAACCCAAAGAAAAATGCAGATATTTCTTGTAATTTGGGTGGATAGGGATGTGCAGATAGGCATCTTTTATGTCCAGAGATACCATAAAACCCTGAGGAAGGAGGAGAGGGTAAAGGGTCTGGAGAGTAAACATTCTGATGGAAGCAACCTTTAATGTATTCAGGTGGGCCAAGTCCAAAATTGACCTCCAGGGGGCATCCTTTCTGGGCACCAGGAACATCCTTGAATAGAATCCTTTTCCCTTGGATTTGGCAGGGACTTTCTGAATGGAGCCCTTTAAGCAGTGGTCTGAAAGGAGGTCTGGGAAGAGATAAGCTGATCTCGGGTGGGTTAGGGGACACACCGAAAGATGGGAGTTGATTGCCAGACCATAAAATATTTTTTTATGATTAAAAGGACCCAGTTGTTCTGGGTAATGCCTTCCCATACCCTGAGAGCTTTTGAGAGGCAGGGACAGAAGCAGGGCCAATCACAGACACCTTGCTCTGTCAGGAAAGGGATGCTTTTCTTGAGGAGGGTTCGGAGGAGCTGGTCCTCGGAGGTCTCTTCCCTCTCCTAGAACACTTACTACTCTGGTGCTGGGAGCAGCTATGGACAAAGTACAGTTTTGTACCTACCATAAATGTAGATGTTCGAGGATTCCATTGCTGCAGTCCTTACTATTGGGTATAGTCCGCGTCCAGTCGGCCCGAATACCAGAGTATAAGGCTGACGTCGGTCAGGGCGCATTAGACTGACGTCAGTACGTCAGGGTACTAATGCGCATGACCGACGTCATATCCTCAGTCTTTTCTTGCCCCAGATGTCAGAAGACCCTAAAAAGACAAGGCCCAAAATACCTGCACCAAAAATATGTA
This sequence comes from Protopterus annectens, assembly GCF_019279795.1. Lineage (NCBI taxonomy): Eukaryota > Metazoa > Chordata > Ceratodontiformes > Protopteridae > Protopterus > Protopterus annectens. The sequence goes on along the minus strand of NC_056750.1, from coordinate 366,696,398 downwards.
CAATATATACAAGAATATATATACAAAAATATAAGCATGTAACCTCACCTACACAACCACCCCTAAACACAGAGGGGAAGGAGGGAGGGTAAATTGGACTGCAGCAATGGAATCCTCGAACATCTACATTTATGGTAGGTACAAAACTGTACTATGTTCTTCGTTTTCCATTGCTGCAGTCCTTACTATTGGGTAGAATCCCAAAGCAGAGGTAAGGGAGGCTGGCAAATCATAAAGAAGTAGGAGCTGACAACATGCCTTGCAAAACAGCTGTGGCAAAACCAGCCCTAGACTTAGAGTAGATAGGAAGGTGATAATGCTTAGAGAAAGTATGCACTGAACTCCAAGTAGCTGCTTCCAAAATATCCTTAGTTGCCACCCCCCTTAGAAATGCTGTTGAAGTGGCAGTAGCCCTAGTGGAATGAGGCCTAATCCCAGCTGGAATCTCCTTGCCATGATGGGAATAACAAAATGCAATGCAAAAGCCAATCCACCTAGAAATAGTTTGTTTTGACACAGGCTTGCCCTGCGAACTCAAAGCAAAAGAAACAAACAACTGCTGAGACTGCCTAAAATCCTTAGTCCTGCTTAAATAATAACGCAATTGCCTGTGTACATCTAAAGTGTGCAAAATCTTTTCCCCTTTATTTTGTGGGTCTGCATAAAACGTAGGCAAATGAATAGTTTGGTTTAAAGCCACACTAGAAACCACCTTAGGCATAAAGGAAGGATTAGTACGTAATGATACCCTATCCTTATGGAAAATCAAAAAGGGCTCTACTGCCATAAGGGCCTGCAACTCAGACACCCTTCTTGCAGAAGTAATAGCCAACAGAAAAGCAGTCTTCCATGACAAGTATTTCAATTCAGCAGTAGCTGCAGGCTCAAAAGGTTGTAGAGTAAGCTTTTCCAACACAAAATTGAGATCCCAAGCAGGAGTAGGAGCTCTACGTGGGGGTCTTATATTCTTTGCCCCTCTAAGAAACTGCTTGAACAAAGGATGCGAAAACAAAGGTGGGTCACAATCATAGTGAGCTGAAATTGCTGCAGCATGAATCTTAATGGAAGAGAAGGACAAACCTTTGTCCAATAACTCAGTAAGATATTGAAGAGCCACACTCAAATTAGGCTCAGAAATCTCCAAATTCTTTACTGTACTCCAAAATAAAAATCTCTTCCATTTTTCTGCGTACACTCTCCTTGTACTAGGTCTTCTAGCTTCCATAATCACATTTAAAACTTGTTGAGGAAGTTGAGACCTGCTGTGTTTCAACACAGAATATGCCAGGCTGTTAGATGAAGAGAGTGAAGCTTGACATTGAGCAGATGACCGTCCTTCTGAGATAACAGATGGGGAATCAGAGGTAAAGGCCATGGAGGCTTCTTTACCAGACTCCGTAGTAGTGGGTACCAGTGTTGCCGAGGCCAATCTGGAGCTATCAAAATCATCCTTGGCCTGTCTTGTCTGACCTTTAATAGTACCTTTGGAAGAAGAGGCAGAGGTGGAAAGGCATACACATGAAGGTTTTTCCAACTGAAAGACAGAGCATCCACTTTCCAAGCTGTGTGATGAAACCCCTTTGTGCAATACTTTGGCAGCTGGTGGTTTAGTGGAGAAGCGAACAGATCTATGTCTGGAGTTCCCCATGACACTGTCAATTTCTGAAATACATGAAGATCCAGTTTCCACTCGTGGGGATCCATGATTTGTCTGCTTAACACATCTGCTAAGGAGTTCTGTGCTCCTGGCAGAAACCTTGCCTGAAGAGTTAGTTGCAAGCTTAGCGCAGTCTCCCATAAAATCATTGCTTGCCTGCATAGAGGATAGGAATGTGTTCCCCCTTGCTTGTTGATGTACCACATGACAGTTGTGTTGTCTGTTAGAATCAACACCTGCCCTGGAAGAAGTAACTCCTTGAAAGCCATTAATGCAAACTGGACTGCTAACATCTCCTTCATGTTGATATGTAGATGCTGTAGTCTGGCAGGCCACTTGTCTTGTATCCACTTTCCATTTAGATGAGCTCCCCAAGCAATGTCCGAGGCATCTGTCGTTAAAATCTGACTTGCCTCTGGCCGGGTCACAGAGAGTCCCTTGTTTAGGTGACATTCCTGAGCCCACCACAAAAATTCTTTTGAAGGCAAGGTATTATTTGAATGACAGTGTCCAAATCCTGGCAGTGCTGTGTCCATACATTTTGAGATACCATTGTAGCTTCCTCATATGCAGTTTGGCATTGGGAAGCACCAGAATACAAGATGCCATGAACCCTAATGCTTGAAGGACTGACCTTGCAGTCAGCACGGACTGATGAGATAGTTGATGGAAGTAAAGTGATAGACTCTTTTGTTTGTCCGGGGTTAAAAAGGCCATCTGGGCTGCTGTATTCAGTCTCACACCCAGAAAGCACATGTCTTGAGAGGGTACTAGACTGGACTTTATTTCGTTCACAGAATACCCTAGGCATCTTAGCACTGCTATAACATACTCCAGATGCTGTAGAAGGTCTTCCTTTTCTTGAGCCAGGATCAGGCAGTCGTCCAAGTAAGGATAGATTTGAATTCCTTGTAGCCTGAAGTAAGCTATCACTGGAGCCAGAACCTTTGTGAATACTCTGGGCGCAGTAGATAAGCCAAAGGGCAATGCAGAGAACTGATAATGAGAATTTCCAGCTCGAAATCGCAGATACTTCCTGCAACTTAGCCTTATAGGCACATGAAGGTAAGCTTCCTTGAGATCTAAAGTTACCATCCAGTGATCTTTGCCCAGCAGAGGTAAAAGTTGTTGTAACGTCAACATCTTGAACTTGGGAATGTCCAGATAAGTGTTGAGGAGAGATAAATCCAAAATTGGTCTCCACGTGTTCCCCTTCTTTGGTACTAGGAACAGGCGAGAATAAAATCCTAGGCCCCTTTCTGATACAGGGACTGGCTGAATGGCCCCCATCTGGAGTAACTGAGAAACTTGCTTGTGAGCCTCTTTTCTTTGTGGAGGAGGAACGTCTGGCATGCCTTTGAAAGGGGCATTGTGTGGAAATAAAACCTGTAACCGTGGTGAATGATATCCAACACCCATCTGTCTTGAGTAATTAAATCCCAATTTTCTTTGAAAAGAGACAGTCTTCCTCCCAAAGGAGCTGCCAGACGAGAATCTACTGGCAGCTGGAAAGGCAGGTCATTGGGTCTGTTTACGAAAGGACTGACCCCTGCCCTCACCAGAAGTCTGAGCAGGTGAACTCCCTGATCTAGGCCTAAAAGAACCTTGAGCCCTGCCCCTACCACGTCTAGACCTACCCCTAGACTGGGAATCATAAGCAGGATATGTCCACCCCTTAGCAGGCCAATTTCTACTAAACTTCGGTGGCTGCACCTGCAAAAAATCTTTAACAGTTTGCATAGACTTAGCTTTGTCCTCCATTTTCTTTAAAACTGCTTCCACAGGCGATCCAAACAACACATCAGACTGTAAAGGAGCATCCAAAATCCTTGTCTTAACATGCTCAGCTAAATTCTGATCCTTCAACCAGGCATGCCTGCGAAGAACAGAACTAGTAGCAGCCACCCTCGAGGAGGCCTGTACAGCATCAAAACCACATTGCAAAGAATGCTTACCCACTTGTTCAGACACATGAACCAAATCCAGCAACTCTTTACACTCAATACCTTCCGCCAAAGCATCCACCTTAGATTTTAATTGTGAAAGGAGATAATTCTGATATTTTAGCATGTGAAACTGACAATTCAACGCCTCATGGCTAGAGTGGAAGAAGTATACACTTTCTTTCCCCACCTATCCAAAGCCCTTGCCTCTTTATCAGTGGGAACAGGATTTTTAACCACAGAGGCCTTAACACCTTTAGGCCCTTGAGAAATAGTTTCTGGGTCCGCCCTAGGACTCTTAAACAAATACTTATGAGCTTCGGGCACCCTATAATACCTATCAGGCTTAACAGGAGCAGGAGGCAAAGAGTCAGGGTTCAGTGAAGCCTCTGCAAAAACATCTTCCACCACATTCAACACAGGAGGAATAGCTAAGGGCCTATGCTGGGGTAAACCCAAGAATTCCCTAAGCCTTTTCCTGGAATCAGAGTAATCCTGGCCTTCCCATTTAAAGTGCTCCCTCATGGAATGCAGAGTCTCTGAAAATGAGAAATCCTCAGGAGGAGAAGCTGTAGGAGTGGAATCATCCACATCAGAATCAGAATAAGTAGGATACCCCTGCAAGTCTTCTGCAGAAGACTCTGAAGCCTCTGAACACTGTTCAAAACTATCAAACTCCGGTTCCACCCTAGGCCTCTTATCAGGCGGGGGCATAGAACCTCTAATCATAGTAATCAAATCTTCTGCCATTTTAAGCATATGTTTCTTAGGTACAGAACCCGAAATGCTAGGAGAAGCCCCCACTGAAGCTGAACTAGGCCTACCTCTCAAAGAAGTTTTGGCAACAGAAGGAGAGGCTCTAACTACCTTGGGAAGAGAGGGAAGAACAGTTACCTGAGAAGCCCCCTCAGCCTGGCCTACCTCCTGAGAAGGCACATCCTGTAACAGTAAAGTTTCTGCCTGAGACTCCATGGAAACTCCTGGCAAAACCTCTGGCTCCACTGAGCCTTCTAAAGAACCGACGTCCGGGACTGCCGGTTCATCAACCCTAGGCTTCGCTGTTTTGTCCTTGCGCTTCTTGGACGAAGCGGGCGGCGGAGCATCCGACGGCATTTTATAATTGCAACGCTTCCCAAACACTAACCTGGCACAGTCTAACCTCCTCTTAATAGTGCGTTTGTTAAACCTAGCACAAGAGCGGCAACCAACAACGTCGTGCTCAGGCCCTAAACAAGGTATACACAAGGTATGATAATCCCTATGAGGTATCTGTTTCCCACAAGAAATACAGTTATTCACTGTTTCTGACATCCGGTTAAATACTGAGGCAAGAAAAAACCAAAATGTTCTAACGGGTACTTAGCCAACTCTGTTTCGGTCTGAAACTCCGGTTTCGGAAATATTTCAGAACGCCAACCTGCACTCGCAAAACTGCTTCTGCATCGGACCATGCGGCAAAAAAGACTGAGGATATGACGTCGGTCATGCGCATTAGTACCCTGACGTACTGACGTCAGTCTAATGCGCCCTGACCGACGTCAGCCTTATACTCTGGTATTCGGGCCGACTGGACGCGGACTATACCCAATAGTAAGGACTGCAGCAATGGAAAACGAAGATCACAGGTTTGGAAGGAAAGTTCCTATGGAACCTTGGGACTGGTGAAACTAGGAGGGGGTTTCAACTCCTTGAGTTCCTTGGTCATTTCTTGTAGGGACTTGAAAAGTGACGCGCCAGCAGGGGCAAACAGAGAAGAGTTAAGGGGGCCATCTATCGGTCTGGATTTGAAATCATCTTGAAGTGATTTAAGTCTGAGTCAGGAACACCTTCTAAGCACAGACTCTGTTGCAGCTGCCATAGCATACACCTCAGCATTCTCATAGCTGCATTTTAAGAAATGTTTGATCACTTGAAAAAAGGCTCCCAACAGGGACAGGGCTAAGGTTTTTCCCTCCAACTCAAAGAGGTCTGAGATAGCAGCAGAAGCCTGTGCTAACAACTCTAGAAAACAGTTTAATCGTGCGAGTCTGGTAGTTTATAGCCCTGAAAGTTACAGCTACTGAAGCATGGGTCCTTTTACCAAATCTTTCCAAGGTTCTACTTTCCCTATCAAAAGGCAACAGGGAGATAGAAGGGAGAATCCTGCAGGTCTTGTCAGTAGCAACAGAGATAACTGATGAGTCTACTGCAGGGCATCTGAAAAGGAAATTACAGTCCTCAGGGACTTTTACAAAAATGATCAGGCTTCTTAGAGATTGGGGCATATGGGTCTGGATTTTGAGAGGCATTGCTAAAGGCATCCAAAAAAGTTGGATGAACAGGTGGAACTGTTGAAGAAAGTACAGTTGTGTACACTTACCATAAATGTAGATGTTAGAATGTATTTACTGCTGCAGTTATTACATTTGGGTAGAATCCCAAAGCTATGGATGGGAGGCTGGAACTAAATAGCATTAAGAGTGGCTATAAGGCCCTGCAGAACTGCAGTGGCAAAGCCTGCCCTGGACTTGGAGAAAAGAGGCAAATGATAATGCTTTCTAAAGGTATGAACAGAGCTCCAAGTAGCAGCTTCTAGAATGTCTTTGGTTGGAACTCCTCTGAGAAAGGCTGCTGAGGTAGATGCAGCCCTGGTGGAATGTGACCGGATTCCCTTGGGCACCGGATTACCATGATGCATGTAGCAGAAACGAATGCAGTGGCTTATCCACTTTGAAATAGTCTGCTTTGATATAGCCTTCCACTCTGATCCTGCAGCAAATGCCGCCAGTAGTTGCTCAGACTTTTAGAGATTTGGTCCTGTTTAAGTAGAATCTTAGTTGTCTGTGTACGTCCAAGGAATGCAGAATCCGCTCCCCCTTGTTCTGCGGATTTGGCTAAAATGTTGGCAGATGAATAGTTTGGTTAAGAGCCACACTGGATACCACCTTAGGCATAAAGGAAGGATTAAGTCCTGAGGGACACCCTGTTCGGGTAAAATGTAATAAAAGGCTCCACAGCCATGAGGGCCTGTAGTTCTGAAATCCTTCTTGCTGAAGTGATTGCCAGAAGGAAAACTGTTTTCCAAGATAAAAGCTTCATATCCGCAGTAGCTGCTGGTTCAAAGAGGCAGGGTGAGCTTTTCCAGCACAAAATTGAGGTCCCATGCAGGAGTTGGTGATATTCTGGGAAGCCTTAAATTTTTGACCCCTCTAAGATACTGTTTTAGCAAAGGATGAGAAAAGATGGGAGGCTCTGTGTTTTAATGAGCAGAGATGGTAGAGGCATGGATTTTTATTGAAGAAAAAGATAGGCCCTTGTCAAGCATCTCAGTCAAGTATTGTAAAATCTGAGGAATATTTGGCTTTGCTGTGTCCGTTCCTTGTGCTTGGTTCCAAGCACAGAATCTCTTCCATTTATCAGCATAAGATTTTCTAGTACTAGGCCTTCTGGCTTCCAAAATGACATCCATCACAGATTTATTGAGAGGTGTTTGAATAATTACATGATCAGCCATGCTGCCAGGTAAAGAGTTTGGAGCTGATTGTGCAGAATCTGACTGCTCTGCTGAGACAGTAGAGGAGGTATTTGAGGCAAGTACCAAGGAGGGAGTGGAGACATATTCCTTAGAATTGGGTACCAGTGCTGGCAAGGCCAGTCCGGGGCAATTAGGATAATTTTTGGTTTTTCCTGTCTGACCTTTAGTAAGACCTTGGGGAGAAGAGGCAGAGGAGGAAAGGCGTAGACTGACAGGTTTTGCCAACTGAAGGCTAGGGCATCCACTTTCCATGCTTGTCTGTTGTAAGTCCTTGTGCAGAATTTGCCCAGTCGATAATTTTGGGGACAGGCAAATAGATCTATGGCTGGACTCCCCCATTTCTCTGTTATCATGCTGAAGACTTGTGGATCCAGTTTCCACTCATGAGGGTCCATAAGATTTCTGCTTACGTCGTCTGCCAGAGTATTTTGTTTTCCTGGCAGGAACTGAGCTTAAAGATGTACTTGGTAAGTCAAGGCTGTGTCCCACAATGCCATGACTAGTCTGCAAAGGGGGTAGGAATGTGTACCCCCCCTGCTTGTTTATGTACCACATAACCATGTTGTGGTCCATCTTTATCAGTAGTTGCCCTGGATGAAGTAAGTCCTTGAAGGCTGTCAGGGCATTCTGAACAGCTAACATCTCTCTTTGGTTGATATGCAGATGCATTTGTTTTGGGCTCCATATGCCCTGAATGCATCTCCCCGCCAGGTGGGCCCCCCAAGCATAGTCTGATGCGTTTGTAGTTAGGGTTTGGGTGGCAAGGGGGTAGAGTGAAAGACCGTGCCTTGTTCTGGTGACATGTCTCTGCCCACCAAAGAAACTCCTGTTGTAGGCAGGGAATGAGAGGAATCATTGTTTCCAGACTGAATGTTGACTCCATAAACTTTTTAGATACCATTGTAGTTTCCTCATATGCACTCTTGCATATGGAATTAGTAGAATGCAGAATTCCATGAACCCCAAAGCCTGCAGAATTTGTCTTGCAGATAACTGGGTTCTTGTTGCCATCTGTTTGAAGTAAATAGTCAGTTGCCTTTGTCTGCCTGACGTGAGGGGCCGTTGTATTCAAGCTTGCACCCAGGAATGTAATTTTTTGAGAGGGTACCAGTTGTGATTTCTTTTCGTTTGTGTACGCTAGGCATGTTAGAAGTCTTTCTACAAACGTCAGATGTTGAAGAAGAAGAATGTCATTATTTTCTACTTGAATGAGAGAGCAGTCCAAGTAAGGATAGATCTGTATGCTTCTTGGTCTGCAAAACGCAATTTCTGGTGCCAGCCACTTTGAAAGGACCCTAGGCGCAGTAGATAAGCCAAAGGGCAGTGCAGAGAATTGGTAATGCATAAAACCTGCCTTGAAGCGGAGGTATCTTCTGCATGATTCCCTTATTGGGATATGCAGGTATGCCTCCTAAGTCTAGAGTCACTAACCAAGCGTTCTTGCTGCTGAGCTTGATGAGCTCAAAAATCGATAAATCCAGTATTGGACACCAGGCATTATCTTTTCTGCGTACCAGTAACAGTCTTTAATAAAAACCTTGTCCTTTTTCCTGTTCTGGTACTGGTTGAATAGCCCCCATACCCATGAGGGATGTAACTTGCTTCTGCCCATTGATTTTGTGGCAGATCTGGCAAACCGTTTGGAATTGGCAAGGTATGGAAATGAAATCTGTACCCCTGGGATACTACATTTAACACCCACTTGTCCTGGGTTATTAACTGCCAATTTTGAGCATGAAGTGCTAATTTTCCCCCCAAGGGGGCTGCCAAAAGTTAAGTGCTCGGTGATGGTAGAGAGAAGTCATTGAGACTACTTACTGTAGGGTTGTGCTTTGTTTCCTCCAGATTTGGAGGTAGAGACACCCCATTGCTTTGACCTGTCAGAACCCTGTGATTGTTATCTAGAGCCTTTCGAGCACCTGGATTTGCCTTGTGAGGCTCTGTTGGACACAGGAAAGGACCAATTTTTAGTAGGCCAGTGTCTACTGAATCTGGGTGGCTGCACTTGTAAAAATCATTTACAGTGTGCATAGATTTCGCTTTGTATTCAATTTTCTTTAAAACCTCTTCTGCCTTATTACCAGAGTATCATGCTGTAACGGTGCATCCAACAATTTAGCTTTAACATGATCAGGCAGATTTTGCTCCTTGAGCCAGGCATGCCATCTAATCATAGATCCAGTAACTGTGGACCTGCAAGAGGCCTCCAAGGAATCAAAACATTACGAAGTATGCTTCCAACCTATTCTGCTGCTTGCAATAATTCTTGTAATTCTTTATTTTCCACACATTCAGAAATCAACATCATTTTCTGTTTCAATAATCCCATAACATGCTGTTGATATTTAAGCATATGAAACTGGCAGTTTAAGGCCCTAATTGCCAAGGTTGCAGACGTATAAACCTTCTTTCCCCATCTATCCAGCGCCCCGGAATCTCTATCGGGGGGGTAGGATTCTTGGCTGTAGAGGCCTTCACACCTTTGGGACCCTGTGAGATAGTTTCAGGATCAACAGCAGGATTTTTGAATAAACATTTGTGGGAGTCAGGAACCCTGTAATATCTGTCTGGCTTACTAGGAGACGGAGGTAGGGAATCAGGAGCCATGCTTGATTATAAAAACACAACTATGTCTAATACAGGAGGTATAGCCAAAGGCCTACGCTGAGGAAGGAGGATGAAATCCCTAAGCCTCTTTTTTTGATTGAGAAATCTTGACTCTCCCAATAAAAATGTTCCCTTAAAGTATGCAAGGCTTCTCCAAAAGAATAATCCTCAGGAGGAGATACAGATGGGATGGATTCTTCCGCATCTGAATCCTCATAGGGTGGTACGGAAAATTCCTGATAAGAAGAAATAGAAACCTGATCTGAAGATTCATAATCAGCGTCTTGTCTAGGCCTCTTATCGGTGGAGTTGGGAACCCCTGATCAAGGTAATTAAGTCCTCAGCCATTTTGATCATCTGTTTTTTAGGCATAGGGGCCTGAGCACGTGGCTCATGCGTCAGTTTTTTAGACTTAGAAGTTGTTTTTGTGGCTGGCGTCAGTTTTATATAGAAATGTTGAGGTCTGAAAACACCCTCAGAAGCTGGTGCCTGCTCAGCGGCTCCGGACCCATCTGAGGGAGACACATCCATGGGTACAATACTCAGAATCTCGCGGCATACCGGACTCCGTATGATCTCGGTAGAGGCCTGCGACTCAAAAGTAATGGGTATCAGGGGCTGCGAAAGCGCCTCACTGAGTACCGGCGACTGGCTTAGGAGAACCTTCGTCATCTGTTTTGGACCTCGACGGTCTGTCTCTGTCCTTTTCTTTGTGTTTTTTGTGAACTCTTAGTCGGATTGCTATCCGACATTTCAGGGTAATTAAATCTGCATCCAAAATATTTTGAAGCAAAGATATACAGACGCTTAATAGTGCGGTGGTTAAATCTAGCACAAAACCGACAGCAAGGTACATTATGATCTGGGCCTAGGCAAGAATACATTACAAATGAAAATCCTTATGAGGTATTTGCTTCCCACAAGTAATGCAATTATTAACTTTTACTGACATTGGTAAGGAGCAAGAAAAAGTTTCCCCAACGGGGTACTTAGCTTTAATTGAAGACTTCGGTTCTGAAACTCGAATGCGAAAATTTCGGGAGTCGGCCCACCGGCACTTGCGAACTACTACTGCTTCGGGCACCGCACGGCAAGACTGAATAAAATGGTGTCGGCTGCATGTTTCATACCCCTGATGACCAGAAGTCATGGAAGAGGAGACAGCAACCGACGGAGGACCCAAGACTTTGATATTCAGGTCGAATGAGGGCAACCTGCCAGCAGATTACCCAAATGTAATGACTGCAACAGTGAAACACGAACATCTAGGCAAATCAGTTTGTAGTAAATGGTAATACCTTTTTTGTGCGTTTGCCATTTGAAGTGCGCCCCCCCCCCCCCCCCCCACAATTTTCAAAATGGTTTCTCCAAAGGAAATTTCTTCCTTGGGGGACTCGGCGCCTACAGACTCCTCTTCAGGTGATACATATTCTAAAGGAAAGGGTATCTGGGTTGAGTAATCTAAGGATTCCTCTACAGAAGAAACTTCTGTTGATTCAGGATCCCTATCCCTTCTGTGGGAGGTCGGAGGACCTGGGAAAGGAGGAAGCACTGCTGAAGTTTAAGGGCCATGAAGGCCTGGAAAACCTTTTGGGAAAAGGCCTTGCCATTCAGAAGGGGCCTCTTTGGAGCGGATGAATGTTTTGTCTTTTGCGTTTTTCTTAGCTCCAGACATTAATTTTTGAAGGGTAGGAGGGCCAGACGTTGGCCTATTATCTGACGGCTCAGACTATAGGACTTTGGATGCAGAGCTGTAAGCTAACCCCAGAAGGTTCCCAATGCATTTAAGCCTTGGCTCCCCCTCAACATCAAAGTCAGATGTCTGCTCAACCTCTAGTGGCAAGCTTGCAGCTGAAGACAAGGCGACCTCAAAAAAAGGGTTTCGCTTGTAAATCAGAGCCAGAGATCACACATGCCTGCAGGTCAGCAAGCACCTTGGGAGGGACATCGGATGGCAGAGGTGTAGTCCTAGCTTTTTTTTTTTACTTCAATGGCACGGTATTGGACCCCAGGGCAGCCTCTGTGAGATTAAAGGTTTCATTCGTTTTCCAAATACAAAGCTAGGGGAATTAAGCCCGCTTCTGACTTTCTTTCGAATAAATGACTGGCAAATACTACATGACCTATGGTCTTGGCTGGAGCTTCGGCATGAAGAGACACTGGGTATAGCTATCCTTATGTGGAATTTGTCTTCCACACTGGCACTTGGTCTTCCTGGATGACATAAGGAACAAAGAAAAAATTCCCCAATGGGGCACTTACCTGAGAAAAGGACGAAGCTGGAAACTGCAAGACTGATGTTCGGCAGCTGGCTTTCTGACTGGCGGCAGTGAAGTTCTGAGGATGGTACATGCATATGTACGTTTTATGGCCTACTTATAACTGCAGCCTATGTCAGACATACCATGTACCCCCTACGGTGGTGAAAAGTGTTAGTATACTGGCCAATGTTGGGACGTCATCTGGCAGTGATATCCCTCAATTGAAGAATACTGCAGAAAGTGAATAGGACATCAGAAAGTAAAAACTACCATAAAGAAATAGTCAAAAAAGTGAAAAACTAGGTAAGTGAGGTGGATGATGCAGAAAGCAGGAGCATGAGAGAGAAAATTTGGAAACTGAACTTACAGCAAAAAAAGGTGTAGCACCCGAAAAAGCTCAGAAGAATCTGCATCTATAGCAATATGGCGGCAAATGAGATCTGAGGTATAGCAGGTTTACTGGGGTATTATGGGTGGAGGGAGGAGTTCGAGAGTTGTAATAGAGAATCTAGTAAATGCGGCTAAGTCAGACCTGACATCTGATCCAACACACAATAGCTGAGGAAAGAATGAAAAGGTCAACATCAGATCTTTTTTTTTGTTTGTTTGTTTACATGCAACTCAAAATTTCCTACCAGCTTGTTTAATATAGTCCTAAAACAATCAGGAAATATTTAGATTTGGACATTTCTACATGAAAAGAAACCACCATACCGAGCTAACATCCCATATTTTCAGAGTTTTATCATCAGAAGCAGACACCAGGAGGTTAGAGTCAGACGACCATGCAACATCAGAAATACCCTAGGGAGAAAAAAAACACAGTAAAAGATGTAAAAACCACCAATCTCTATAAAATACTAAACATCCAGAATTTATCTTCTTTACTTGTGTAGTTCTGCTTGTCAACCATAACTGAAAGCTACAAAACAAGGCAAACACAAAAGATATATACTTACCATAGTAATATATTCTTCAGGATCCATGTCTGTCCAATTCAGCAGACAGACTTGGTTGCCTCAGGTGGGTCAGATTCAGCATCTCAGGATACACTTCTAAGCCCAAGCTCCCACCCTTTCCTTCCAAAATACAGCTCTTCTCCAAATAAACTCCAGATCACACTTCACCGTTTGCATCCCAAGGAATAACAGAATATAAACATTTTTAACATACCATAGCAATGAATTCGGAAATTCCATTTTCTCCTATAGGCCTCTGGTGGTTCCAACTCCAAAATTATGGAGTAGGTAATATATTAAAGGAGAATAAAGTGGGTGGCTATGTTGAAGTGGACAGACAGGGGTTATGAACCTCTACTATTAAGAGAACAACTTTCGTATCTTACATGACCAGTTTGTTCACTTCAACAGACGGACCAAGTCACCAAATTTATCAAGACAGAATATCAAGAATGGTGGTCCCCTATGGAAATCCTGGACCTTGAGATTGCATCTAGTTTGTATTGTCTGCAATGAAACCCATGTCGTACCAGCATAAATACCATCCTCTGATGCACTGAAGCTGTAGCAATACATCTAGCTGAGCCCTGTGCTTACCTAGATTTATCTTTTTACTGGAAATGCATACCAAGTGATACCGTCAAGACAGTTATCCAAACTACATAATTTAAGAAAAGACTCTTAACTTTCCTTACATTCTTTGTTTTAAGTAAAATCCTTACCGTTGCTGAATGTCAATAAAATGCTACTGATGTAACTATAAGAATCAATCATAGGAGGTTCAAAAATATTTGGAAGAGAGTGGAAAAGTAATTTGCAAGAAAACAATGGGAAGACAAGTGTATAGCTCCCAAGTATGCAACCAAGTGCAGAAGGTTTAAGATCTTAGTTTGAAAGTATTTTTACACCCCAAGAAGACTTCAAATAATTTTTCCTCGTGGAAAAAGCAAATGTTGGAGGTGTGATGGACACGCAACATAATTGGGAACATATATTTTGGGAATATAACGAGTTTGCAGATTTTAAAAATTCCATACAGAGTACTCTTAGAAATACTGGCTGCACAAATTGCTGTAAGTAAAGAAAAAAGAAGTTATGTCTTACCATAATGTTCAATCTGTGTTGCTGATCTTCGCTCACTCATCACTGATGGTGAGCTAAGATCCTACTGTGAATGCTTTGCTGCCTGTTAATTCAGATCGAGTTTGCAAGTTGATAGAAAAAAGTAGAGGGCTACCTCTGGTCATAACAGACCTACAATGATGGAAAAAAGGAGCATATGAGATCAACCAGGAACCTCCGGCGGGTGGGGAGTAATGAATGAACGAAGATCAACAACACAGATGGAACGTTATGGTAAGACAACTTCTTTATCTGATGTTGTTAATCTTCTTTCATTCCTTACTAATGGGACAGAGTCCTCAATCTACCTGTATCCCTGGGCGGCCCTCATGGAAGGACATTCCTGATCACCATGGAACCAAAAGAAGCTCTTCCTCTGGAGGCCAAGTCCAGTTTGTAATGAAGAATAAAAGTAGGGGGTTTGGCCCAAGTAGCAGCTGAGCAAATGTCATTGAGGGAAGCCCTAGCATGGAAAGCTGCTAAACTTGCCATAGACCTTGTAGAATGGGCTTTCACTTTGTGAGGCAAGGTGATGCTGTTCTTGTTGTAGATGAAGGTAATGCAATTTCTCAACCATGACGCCAATGTAACCATAGAGACCGGATGACCTAGTCTTGGTGCAGAAATAGTTGGTCTGATTTACGGGTAGATTTTGTTCTGTCCAGATAAAATCGTATTTGCCTGTGAAAATCGAGGGAGGGAAGGCAATACTCTCCCTTGTAAAATGATTGGGGAAAAATACTGGGAGGTCAATAGACTGGTTGATAGACCACTCTGACACCACTTTCGGTAAAAAGGAAGTATCTGTTCTTAGTGATACTCTATCCTTATTGAAAATAAGTTAAGGACGTTTGATGCATAAGGCTTGAAGTTCTGACAGACGTCTGGCCGATGTGATTGCAACCAGAAACAAAAGTTTTCCAAGAGAGATACTTTAAATCATATGAAGACGCAAGTTCAAAGGGGGGAGCCGTTAGGGCTTGTAGAACCAAGGCCAAATCTCAAGGTTGTACTGGTTCTCTAAAGGGATGTTTTCGGTGAAAAACGCCCTTCAAGAAAGTCTTACAGAGTCTGTGGGACATGGGTGAAGAGTCCTGAAAGCCAATGTGGAAATTAGAAATGGCAGCTAAATGAACACGAATAGTAGAGGCTGAAACCCCAGATTGAAAAAGAACTGATAAGTAATCTAAACCACCAAAAGTGAGGATGACAACGGGTCCAAATGTTTGTCTGCTGCCCATAATGTAAACCTTTTCCATTTGCTGAGATAGATTAGCCTGGATGATTTATGAGATGAAATAAGAATATTACACACTGGGGAAGAGAGGTTATCTTGCCTGGCAATCATAGAAAGTGGAGAAACCAAGCTGTCAGCTTCAGGTTTGTTAGATTGGGGTGAGTCAGACCCTGCGGATGGGAGATGAATGCTGGGGATGGACTGACGACCCACGGTCGATCTAGCAGGTGAGGCCAGAGGAAGGGGAACCAAACTTGTCAAGGCCAATATGGAGCAATGAGGACAACTTTGCTCTTCAACTGCTGTGCTTTCTTCAGAAATTGGGAGATGAGGGGTAGAGGACAATAAGCATAAAGCAGACCAGAGGGCCAACCATGGACTAGAGCTTCTCTCGGTGACCCTCACGGGGGGGGGGGGGGAATCAGGGCAAAATAGTTGCTGCACTTGATTGGGGAGACGAATAGGTCACAAGGCTGGCCGCAGAGGTAGAAAATTTTGCCACTACCAGAGGATTGAGGGACCACTCGTGAGGTTGTAGAATGCACCTGCTCAATTTGTCCGATATCACATTGGAGCTCCCGGGAATGTGCTTTACAATTAGAAAGCGTTTGGAAGCTATCGCCCATTGCCACTTGCTTGTTGTTGTACCAGACCCTGACATGTTGTCTGACTGCAGTGCAATTATCCCTGATGGAAGGATAGAGTAGAATGCTTGGAACGCTAATAGCACGGACCTCAGTTCCAGGACACCGATATGCAAATGGGCATCTGTCTCTAACCAGGTGCCTTGGACCGGGTTTCCCTGACATAGCCCCCCCCCCATCCCATCAAGGAGGTGTCCGTGGTCACCGAGGCTTTTGGCTGATGGGGGCTGAAGCGGCGAGACCATTGTTGGGGATTTCCACCAGAGTAAATCTTGCTTGCATCTCCGAAAGGATAAAGGATGTTGTAGAGGGTACCACTGAAGAGAAGTAGCCACTGAAGAAGTCTCATATGGAATCTGGCCAGAGGAACAATGGTGATCGAGGCTGCCATCGACCCCAACCAAGCAAAGGATCTGTGGTGACAGATTAGCAGTTGAACCGGTTTTATTCTTTGAAGTCTGTGATCCGGAAGAGATGCTGTGCAATTCCTCCCTCGTGTCCAACAGAATCCCGATGAATTCTAAAGTTTTGCCGGGTTCGTGTTGGACTTGTCCCAGTTTATAGTGATCCCCAGGCACTGATCTGAGAAGAGTGCAGTCTAGGGCTTCTTCCAGTAGACGCTTGGTGGTGGTGGTGGTGGTAAGTAGCCAGTTGTCTAGGTATGGAAACGCCTGGAATTCTTGAAGTCGCAGGTGAGCGATTACCACTGCCATGCATTTGAACACTCTGGGGGCTGTTCAGAGACCGAAGGGCAGTGCCCGAAATTGGTAATAACTGACTCCTATGTGGAAGCAGAGGTATCTTGAGCAATTGTCCATTTTTATATGGTAATATGCATCTTGAAAATCTACAGGGCGCATCTAATAGTCTTCTTCTAGAAGAGGAAGTATAGACTGAACCGTGACCATCCAGAATTTCTCTTGTTTTTACAAATTTGTTTAGTGTGCTGAGATCCAGAATCGGTCTCCAGTCCAATGTCTTTTTTGGTACTAAAAAGAACCTCGAGTAAAAACTGTATCCTATCTGGTCTGGGGAGACCATTTGGAAGACTCTTTGTAGCAGCTTTCGAATTTCGTGTGTTGCTGCTTCCCTCTGACTGGGTGGGACGTAGGGTAAAACTCTGGGTGAGGAGGGACAGAGATGGAAGGGGATGCGACAGCCTCTGGATATTATCCGTTGTACCCAAGAATCTGTGGTTATGGTTTGCCAGGTAGTGGGGTAAAAGGAGAAATTACCACTGACTGCTTCCAGAGATGAGCAGTTGGGCAACGCTTCAGCACTGGTAGTGTTGTCCTGAGAAAATCTCTGGAACCCCAGTTTCGCGGACCTCCACTGCCCCGAAATCTTCCATTGGAGTTTCCCCCTCTGCCTCTAGGGGAGAACTCAGCACATGCATCACGGAAAGAGCCCTGTGATTTTCTGTGCCACATCTTTCCACTCATATTTCTGGAGTGGGATCGTTGAGGGGTGGAGTGTCTGACACCAACGGCAGACAGGGTCTTGCCATCTTCTTCGCACCTTGCCAGCGTATCTTTAACCACAGAGCCAAAAAATAAGGCAGACTTGATAGGGGCGTTCATAAAGGAAGCCTTAAAGGAGTCCGCAAGCTCGCAAAAGCGCATACAGGCATGACGTCTCGTGATTATACCTGCGCCTGCCACTTTAGCCACTCCTCCTGTTGCATGTGAAATAAGGTGCACAGAAAAATTGGATATGGATTCTACGGTTGCTATCTGAGAAGCTATGTTGTCATGCACCTCATCTGAAACCGCTTCTGCCAAGGTTTCAGAGAGGTGGTTGATAAGGTCCCTCTGAAGCCTTGTAAAGAGTGCTAAGTAGTTCAAGTACCTTACGGCGAAGGTCGATGAAGCAAACACACGCTTCCCCGTCTATCGCGCAGGACTCCTGATTGGGCAGATGGACAGTCTGGCTCTTTTCTGCTAAGTCTTTTTTGGTTGCAGCCACCACCACCATGGCATCTACTGGAAGATCTTTCGACCAATGGGGATACTCAGTAGGGTGGAGATAAAATCTTGTCAGGCCTCCGAGGTACAGCTTCCAAGGTGTCAGGAGCCTTCCAGGCACGCTGGACAATGACCTAGACAAGGTCACTGGCCGGTGGGGTAACCCCAAGAGATAAGAGGGCCAGTCATGAAAGGTCTGCAGGAATACAGATTCTGCTGAGGAAGGGTTGGAGGACTTCCAGTCGCACCTCTGTCTTAGGATCTCGAGGATGTCACCAAAGGGCACCTCATCGGAGGGTAACCATGGGGACCCTTCCCCATTATCAAAGTCCATATCTTCAGTCAAAGACTCTTTAGTGGAGCCCATGTGCTTCCTCTTGCACAAAGCCTTGCAAGGGACTTCTTCAGTGGGGAGCTCCAGGGAAGATTGCAAAGAGGGAATCTCCTAAGAGGGAGAAACCTGAGGCTCTTGTGCCTGGTGTCAGGTGGTTGTGGCTTGTGACAGTTGCGGCGGGGGGGTGAGGACTCCGACAGGGATGGTTTGTCAGCAGAGGCAAGCACCCTTCTCCATGGCCTGGAAGGCCGGACCTCCAGAAGAGGGACAGGAGCCCAGAACAGAGCACGACAACCTCGGAACCAGAGTCACACACCACTCTGACAAGCCGACCCCCAGACAAGGAGTCTCAAGAGGTCTGTGGAGTGTGAAAGTAGGAGGATTCCTGGAGGGTGCCATAAAAAAATCTAGTGAGGAACCAAGAATGCTTAACCCAATGGGCACAGCCACTAGCCTGAATACAGCCCGGTCCCCTATGCACCGATGGCTGCAAGGACTACTCCAGCTCCAAAGTGAGGTCCACTGTTGGTGTCTAAGGAAGTGAAGCTGCTTTCGGAAGAAGGGGCTTCAATGCTTCCCTGGAAGTCGAAGGGGGAGTGTAAGTTTGAGTCTGTGGAGAAATACAGCCACCTGGAAGAGGGAACGTAGCTTTAGACGGCTGAGACACAGACCCCTGGCCACAAGCAACTGGTCGACAAACCTCAACACATCCTGTTCTGGGAGGCTCCTGGCTGACCTCAGAGAGAGCTGAAGAAGATTCTGGCCTTTCTAAAATGGGGCTATATTGGCTTCCCACAAACAGATCCAAGGAAGGAGAGTACTTTGTCCTTGCTAGTTAGTGTGGTGCACAGCTCGGAACCATGGGTTTCTGCACTGAGGAGAATGGTGTCAAGATTATCTGTGCCGACAATGGCAGCGCCATAAGTATCGAGTGTGTCTGCACAGTAAAGGGCGGTGTGGCAAATGTCTGCACAGATTAATACAGTGCAGTGAAGGAAGTTGTCTTCTGCACCGGTAACGACAGTGTCGAAAGACTGCACTGAACTGTAGGTCGGTGCTGAAGGTGTCTGCACAATAGAGGATAGTTTCCCAGAGGTTGACAGCATTGGCAAGAATGGAGCCAAAGGAGTCTGCACCAACGGTGCCGAAGGAGACTGTAGCTGTACAGACGGTGCCAATAAAAGTTGCGATACAACTGGAGCCATAGGTGTCTGCACCGAGAACTCCGGTACCGGTGGTGATAAAGAGGACACAGCTGGAGTAAGAATCAACTGGGGTGGTGCCGAGGCTGGGGCCGAAAGGACCACAGAGGGCAGCGCCAGGCTCGAAATCTTAACTTTTTTGTGAGTAGACTCCTTGCGATCTCCAGAGGGAGATGAAGTGAGCGACCTTGAGGAGGAAGAACGCCTCTTACAGGGTTTAGCAGGAGGGGGTGAGCCCTCTGATCCACAGTCTCGCAGAAAGGAGTTTTAAGAAGGCCTTTCAGAATTAATTTATTCTTCTTTTCATTTAGAGTCCTGGTCGAATAATTTCTACAAATCCCACATGGGGGATTCAATGAAAGGTGGGAGACATTCAAGCAATAGACACATAAATCATGGACATCAGAAAGTGGTAACTTAAGGCCGCATTCCGTACATTGTTTGAAATAAACACTTTTCTTTATCCAACATGATATGTAGGGAGAAGAACAACAGTACCAAGAAGTGAAGGAAACTATCCAGAAAGGGAGAGAAGCAGGATTACCAACGATGGTAATGGAGAATTACCTCAAGAAAAAGTGAAAAACTATAGGGAGGGAGACTTAAATTTGCAATAGGGTAGGAATATATAAATATTAACTGAAACTTTTTAAACAGTAACGATAGAAAAACTTCAAAAAATTGTTCACTCACCTGAGAGAGAGAAGCCTGACACGGCTGTACATCAACAAGGCAAATGACATCTGAGGTAACAGGGAGCAGAGCATTCTGGGTACGATCTTGGCTCGAAAGTTTTTGGTTGACGCGGGCTTGGTAGGACTCTGTTGAGGACAGAACCGATAACCCATCAGTAAGGAATGAATGAAGATTAACATCAGTGATTATTTTGAGCTGATACAGGATCTGACCTGCCTAGACACAGTTTGGCTGTATTATGTTTAATTCGGTTTACTAAAAAATGAAAATCAGTCTACACCAACTGTATTTGGAGTACTGAAAATTATAAAAAAAAAAGAAATTGGAAGAGGGATGTCTAGAAAAGGGAAGGAGGAAATCACACAGAAGCAAATGGAAATTGTGGAAACAAAGCCTGCGTAATAATGTTCAGGAGGAATAAGGTTTAAGAGAAGGCAGGTATTCAGCATTTTTTTGTAATGCTGAATTGATGAAAGTAGCAAAGAAAATATAGGTCATGTATACTGTATTTGAATGGAAAAATGTTAATGTTTGCTTTCTTTTCTGTTAATGTATGCTTGCCCATGTCAAATGATAAATTAAATGAGAGTTCTCCTATAATGGATAATTCAGAAAAAGTACCAGTGAATTTAAGGAATTAAGGTTCAAGTCTAGTACTTTTTTTTTTTTTTTTTTTTGGGGGGGGGGGGGGGTAAAGGAATATGGAATAAAGCCAGGATCTTACAGAGCCTCTCTGGACATCTTGGATAGTTCTTTTTCTTAACAAGCCAGCTACCTCCAACTCTGCAGCACAACTCTGTTGGGGTGGCACATTCAGAAGCCTACATTCCATAGTCTGTACTACTCTCTTTTTGAAGATTCTAAAGCCTCTGTAAATTCCTTCCTCAATACGTCTTATATGAACACCAGCCATGCACACAGATGCAGGGCTAATTTAACCCTTGATTTCCTCCAGAAACTAGAGATTGCAATCATGTGTGTCTACTGAACAGCCAGACAAGTCTCCAGGAGTGCAGCTAGTGTCAAATGGAAGAAAGGCTACAGAAACTGATGCTGTGGTTCACTTCTGTCTCTGGGGCAGTGTCCACTGGAGAAAGAGCCAAGACCTCAGGAGCTTCTACTGGAGTACTGCTTACAGTGGTGGTGCTGGCACTTTTTAAACCATATATTCTTTACATGCTTCTGATTCCTGACATAGGACTGTTAGAAAATAGTGAACTTATCTCCAGCAGCCTCTGATATCTTCTCTTCTTGCTCATTCTTAAGCAACTCTTCTTTCACCTGGAGTCTTAACAGGAAAGGGCCATTGACAAGGGATGCCCTGAAATTGTACCACGAAGTCCTAACTATGCACACTCCACAGCTGCTCAGTTTCACTTTCAGCATTATGAATGAACCTCTAAGTGCAACGCAATACTGTTTGGGATTAAAACCTGTGATTCAGTTTGTTAAAAGAGAGATCACTATGTGGCAATGTTCAATATTATCTAGTGTTTTCTCCTCTAGATTTAGCTGTAACAGTGTTGTACACAACAGACAGTTCAGAGGTCATATGGCAAAGGTATCTGATACAAAAACTAAATTTCCTATTTGATCTAGATCCTAGATCTTTCCCTCCCATGCATACAGCACATCAGGCAATGAGCACCCTTCAGCCCTCGTTTCCGTAACAGGTACGGGTTTTACAGGGTCGGGTTGCTAACCTGAGGACCAAACCTCTTAGAGAGTGCACCACACACACATACACCTAGGGCCAGTTTAGTGTGTCCAATCCACCGACTGCATGTCTTTGGAATGTGGGAGGAACTGGAGCACCAAGAACCGAACCGGAGAACCTCTTGCTATGAGGTGACGGTGTTAACAGTTACACTACTGCACCATCTTCCAATCTGATCTAAAGCCCTTCAATCTGGGGAAAACAAGAAACTCTTCTAAATGGACCCTCTCCTGGTGGCAGACGCTGTACATGAGAGTCAGCATGTACAGCTTAGTCCAAATGAAGTCCATTCCCTAGACCTCCAAGGTACACAAGTTATTTGGTGTTTTGTCTTACTGGGGGGTAAGGTGGAATAAAACAAGCTATCCAACTGAAGAGTTATGGGGGGAGCCCAAGAAGGGAGTACCTGTCCGACTGCTGACAACCTCAGAGGTTGCCTTTCATGAGTTCTCACCCAAGGTCAACGACAGCAGAGGGATTCTGAAGCAAAGGTCAAAGTGGCAAAGAGAACTTCAACACTGAGGGACAGTATCAATTCTGCAGTCAAACCACCAGAATCAATAACTTCAGCCCTAGAGGCCTTCCATACCAGAAACAAGGGCATCAGTGCCAACAGAAGAGATGTCACTGCCTGTGTGATTGGGTACATTCACCACATTTGATTCCAATACTTCTGTTGCCCAAACCAGGACCACAGCAGCAGCATGAGAGGTGGAGGACACCTCCTCTAGCTGTCCTGGAGATGGCCAAGTAAGAGAGGACACTAAGTTCAACTTCTGCAGTGACCAAGACCCTTATCCTTTCCATTTAAGATGGATAGTAAGACTCTGCACAGACATAGTGGACCCCACTAACATTGCTGTTGATGGTAGAGAATGTTATCTAGATAACGTCTGCCCCAAAGGGAAGCTAAACACTTTCTAGGAACAGGATCAGAAAAAAACTAAAATCTCCAGCTGGGAGACCACACACTAGGAGATGAAGGAACTGGTTCCTGAACAGCCCTAGGGAGACGTAGGGTCATTCTGAGAATCAGGGGGGGGGGGGGTAATCTGGCATCCTTCTCAAGCCTATCCCCTTTTAGTTTCCATTTTCTTTACACTTCATTTTCCTTTCTTTTCCTTTACCTGTAACTTTCTGAAGAAAGACATTTCAGAATGAGTTTATTTCTGCATTCTTGCAGAGTTCAGAAGCAAATATCTTGAAAATACCACAATCTGAGGATAAATGATCCACTCCCGATCACATGATATAAAGATCAGGCATCTCCTGGGTGGTGGAACTTGCACCCAGACCTCCTGCATTTTTCAAAATAGGAGACGACCTTATCCAGGTTGGTACAATGCAATGTTAAGTACTTTACACTGTGTCAAAAAAAAAAAAAAAAAAAAAAACACACTACACATACACACCTACACCATACACCACACAAGTCTAACTGTAGGAAAACAGACACAATAAAGCAAAAAAAAAAACACAAAACTAACAGAAACACAATAAATTGAAGTCTAAACTACAGTTCAGAAAATAATACAGCACAATTTCAATTAGAAAAGGAAAATAAAAAATACCCTACACTCCCAAATTTAAGACCATTGTGCGCAAATGATAGGAATATCTTCTTTGTTAATGCATCACATAACTGGACCGGGACGTCATCCATCACAACCCTAGGGGTTCCAGGAATTCAGAAAGACATTTTCTCACTGCATTTGCACTTCAATAGGTTTAAGTGAAGCTTAGTCACTGCCCTGTCAACTGCTTTGCACCTTAAAACCTGCATAGGATACCCAGGGCCTGACCTGATGCATCTGTGTAAGTATGTCACTGAAACTTGAGGGGACAGACAGGTATTCTAATCATCTCTTGGAATGGCTGATATTAGCCAGTATGGCTCTCTCTATGTACAAGAGTGCTGGGAAGACATGCGCCAGTGTGCACACTTGCTAATCCCAAATGTTCCTAGATACCACTGGATCTTTCTTATATACAGCAGTACTTGAGGGATCATCAGGATTGAGGCTGCCATGTGCTGCAGGATCCTGACATCTGCTTTAAGAACTGTACAAGGGATAAGAGCATGTCCTGGGGCAGAAACATTCTTGAAACCTGAGCCTCCAAGACAGTACCCCTTTAATACAGTTCTCTGGGTAGGTTCCAGTTTGGATTTTAGTAGGTTCAAAATAAATTCGAACTTCCACAAGCACTGCTTAAAGAAATAGGCCCTTAAGATTTCTTCCGTGAACCGAACCTGCAGAAAGCAATTCTTTGGGTACAGGCAGATATGTAAGCCTTTTGACTTTTAGTGGGCTACCAATGGTGCCAAACACTTTGTAAAGACTCAGAGCACTGGCTAAGCCAAAAAGGTAAGGAGGTAATACCCAACCGTAGTAAACATTTTAAAATATGAGGAGAGCAAGTCTAAAATGACTTCCCTGCTTAGTTTAGCTGAAGCATATCGATGTCAAGCGGGAATGGAAAACGAAGCAGATAAAAAACAAGGCAGCTTTATGTGCAAAAATCCAAAACAAAGAATATAAGGGTGAAGGAACACATGAGAAGGCAAGAAATGTGGAAAAATACATAAATATAGTTACAAGTACAGAAAACTCTAGGAACAACCTCACTTTGATCAGTACCGAACACAGGAATGGTTAAGGAAAAGTGAATTTAAATCAAAAGACCAAAGGTTAATATTGGCAGCGCAAGACTATGGACTACATACAAGTTGGTTTACAAAGTCCATTGAACATGTGGAAGAAACAGACAAATGTAGGTTTTGTAAAACTAAACTGGAAACAGTTGCACATCATCTTCCTGGCTGTGATATATTAATGGCAG
This sequence comes from Protopterus annectens, assembly GCF_019279795.1. Taxonomy (NCBI): domain Eukaryota; kingdom Metazoa; phylum Chordata; order Ceratodontiformes; family Protopteridae; genus Protopterus; species Protopterus annectens. The sequence goes on along the minus strand of NC_056750.1, from coordinate 366,671,700 downwards.
GAAGACTGTATACTGAAAGACAATGTGGCACTACTTGTTGCATTGGGGATTGTGCAAACATTATAAGATGGAAGTAGCTGAAAAACACTGGAAAACTACAAAGCATTACAGAAAATTTTATATCACATGGGGCCACCCATTGCCAACATTTCAAAAAAACAAATGCGAGCAAAAAAGAAGTTATGTACTCACTACAACGTTCCATCTGAGTAGGTACTTCATTTGTCTGCAACCTGTAGGTATCGGATCCGAGCCGGCAGCTTTCCAAGCTACAAGATCCGAGCTCCTAGCTCCTCCCCCTACCCATAATCCCCTGCTAGCGGCTGTATTACCGCAGATAGACTTTTTTTTTGCCGTACCACCCAACTAATCACCTCGATAGAGGAATATTGGCAAAAAATTACAGGTAACTAGAATATCCCGAAAGGTTTGGGGGATGGCAGGGGGGGTCGGTTGCAGACAAATGAAGTACCTACTCAGATGGAACATTATGGTGAGTACATAACTTCTTTATCTGAAGTAGTTACTTCATTTGCTCTGCAACCTGTGGGACAGAGTCCCCAGCTACTCAAGAAGGAACCTGGGTGGCCTTTACGGAAGGATATTCCGAAGCACCGCGGAGCCAAAAGAAGCCCTGCCTCTCGAAATTATATCTAGTTTATAATGAGAAATGAACGTATGAGAAGAGGACCAAGTAGCTGCTGAACATATGTCGTCCAAGGGAACCCTAGACCAAAAGGCTGCCGAGGTGGCTACAGACCTTGTAGAATGAGCGTGAATTCCAATAGGGGCCGGTTTGCCTGATGATATATACCCCTGACTTATGCACTGACAAATCCAATTTGCTAGAGTCACTTTGGAAATGGCTTTACCCATGGCAGATCTTGCAAAGGATACAAACAACTGGTCTGACTTGCGAAAATCTTTAGTTCTATGCAAGTAGAAACGTAGTTGTCTGTGCACATCCAATTTGTGCAACTTGTATTCTCCTTTGTTCTGAAAGTTTGGGAAGAATACTGGTAAATTTATTGACTGATTAATATTTGACTCTGAAGCCACCTTAGGTAAGAAAGACGGGTTAGTCCTGAGGGACACTCTATCCTTGTGAAAGATAAGGTAAGGGGGTTTCATGCACAGAGCTTGTAATTCTGAAACCCTCCTGACTAAAGTAAAGCCACCAAGAAGGCCATTTTCCACGACAAGAATTTTAACAGGACCGAAGCCGCCGGCTCAAAGGGTGGACTTGTCAGGGCTTGTAAGACTAAGGTCAAGTCCCATGGGGGAACCACAGTTTTTATCGGCGGCCTTAAAAGAAAGATGCCTCGCAAGAAAGTTTTGCATAATTTTGCAGATGCCAAGGACCCTAAGCCATCACCTACATGAAAATGGGAGATTGCTGCCAACTGCACCTTTACTGTGGAAGCACTTGCTCCCTGCCGAAAGATCAGTGACAGGAAGTCCAGAATAGTCGGATAAGGGACTGTGAATGGGTCCAAGCCCTTGTCTTTAGCCCAGATGGAGAAACGTTTCCATTTACTATTGTAAAGTTTTCTGGTAGACAGCTTACGGGCCGCGACCAGTATGGCCTTAACGGGAGATGAGATGCCAGGAGTCCTAGCCATTATTGGAACTGGATCAACCAAGCCGTAAGCTTGAGGTTGACCAGGTTCGGGGTTTGACAACCCGCAGGATGCGAGATCAGGTCTGGCATGGGGTCCAGAATCCATGGAGGAGCCACACTGAGACCGCAGGTAGGGGAACCAGGTCTGCCGGGGCCAGAATGGGGCTATGAGGATAACTTTGCTCCCCAACCGACAGGCTTTCTGTATGAATTTTATCATGAGCGGGAGGGGGGGGGATATGCATATAGGAGACCGGGAGGCCAAGCATGAACTAGAGCGTCTCTGGTACTCTCCTCTTTGGGGGGGAAGTATTGCGAAGTACTCGCTACATTTTGTGTTGAAAGGAGAAGCAAAAAGATCGCAGCAAGGCCAACCCCATTTGCGGAAGATCTGCTTCGCAACAGATGGACTTAGAGACCACTCGTAAGGAGTGAGAAGTACTCGACTCAGTTTGTCCGCTAATATGTTGGACCGTCCCGGAATGTACGTTGCTATCAGAAACCGGTTGGTGGATATCGCCCATTCCCAAACTCTCATGGCCTCTCGACAAAGGGGATAAGATCTGGTTCCTCCCTGTTTGTTTATATACCAGACTACTGACATATTGTCTGTCTGGATAGCAATAGTCCCCAGAGGGAGAAGGTCATGGAGAGCTCGCAACACCAAAAGCACCGCCCTCATCTCTAGGACATTGATATGCAAAGCGGTCTCTAAGGACGTCCACGTGCCTTGGACAGATCTGCCTAAACAATGCCCCCCCCCCCACCCTAGGCGAGATGCGTCCGTGGTCAACGTGGCTTGGGGTGGGGGAATCACCAAGGGCCTTCCTTCTCTGAGTTCCCGCGCATGAAGCCACCAAAGAAGGGAGTCCTTGCAAACTCTGCTCAGTGGTATTGGCGTGTTCAACGGGTAGAGTGATAGGGACCACTGGACTTGTAGGGTCCACTGTAATATTCTCATTCGCAGGCGTGCGTGAAGTGAGAGACCGATCGCTGCCGCCATAGACCCTAGTGCCCTCAGGACCAACTCCACCGGAGGGGCAGGACTCCTAAGAAGGGTTAACACCTGACGTGACAAGCTGCTCAGCCTGTCCGAAGTTAGAGTAGCTCGAGAGATACGGGTAACCAACCTGGCCCCTATAAAATCCAGGGCCTGAACGGGGCACAGGGAGGACTACTGCAGGTTTACTGATATGCCTAAGCTGCGGGCAAGGTTCAGGGTGTAATCCCTTGCCACGCAGAGTTGATGCCTGTTGGCGGCGGTAAAGAGCCAGTCGTCTGGGTACGAGAAGACCTGAAAGCCCTGAAGTCTCAGGTGGGCTGCAACCACTACCATGACTTTGAACACCCTGGGGGCTGAGGTGAGGCCGAACGGAAGAACCCTGAACTGATAATGACCGACTCCTAGCCGGAAGCGGAGGAACCTTCTGGATCGTCTGTCCATTAGAATATGCTAGTACGCATCCTTGAGGTCTATGAAGCACATCCAGTCGTTCTCCCGCAGAAGGCGGAGAATAGATTGGAGGGTGACCATCTGGAATTTTTCCTTGGGTATGAACAGGTTCAGAGCGGAAAGGTCTAAGATGGGTCTTGGGTCCCCCGTTTTCTTTGGCACCAAAAAGAACCTTGAGAAATAACCCAATCCGGACTGATCTAGGGGTACGGGCTGGATGGCTCTTTTTCTTAGCAACTTCGAAATTTCTGAAGCCGCTGCCTCCCTCTGAGCGGGTGGTACATCGGGAGGCGTCTGGTCTTGGAGGATGGTTTAAGAAGGGGATGAAACAACCTCTGGATATGATACGGAGCACCCATCGATCTGTAGCAAGGGACTCCCAATTTGACAGGTGCTCCGTCAACCGCCCCCCGACTGCCTCCAGAGAGGGACAGTCGGGCAAGCCCTCAGGGCTGCTGTGCGGGCCTGTCCGAGAAAGGCCCTCTAGACCCGAAGTTACGCGGCCCCCCCTCTGCCTCTGGGCCAGCGTCCTCCTCTGCCTCTAGAGGACGAGGGGTCCAAAGCTGGATGGGATTGCTGAGATTTACGGAACCATACCTTTTGTCCCCCCCCCCCCCCCCGATTCCTGGAGAAGGATCGTTTGGGATTAGAGAAGCGGACTCCGACGGCAGCGTCTTCCCATCCTTTTCGCTTTGGACCAATGTATCGCGAACGGTCTTGCTGAAAAGCGAAGATCCATCAAAAGGGGCGTTCGCGAAGGATGCCTTGAAGGGATCCGCGAAGTCGCAAAGACGGAGCCAGGCGTGACGTCGCAAGACGACCCCGGCTCCGCTGGCCCTAGCGGCTCCCTCCATTGCATGGGAGAGAAGCCGCATGGACGTATTCGAAATAAATTTTAGAGTGGCCATTCGAGTCAAAAAAACATCCTTGTCTGCAACCGACATGGACTCTGGGGGGGCTGCAGTGTATTCCTTGATCAAGTCTCCCTGTAGCCTAATGGTATGTGCCATATAGTTCAGCGCCCTAATCAAAAAGGTTGCTGAAGCAAACAACCGCTTCCCAATACGGTCCAGTGCTCGAGATTCCTTATCTGGCGGGTGGACCGAAGAACTCTCCTGAGCAAGCTCTCTCTTGGTGGCAGCCGCCACCAACATGGCATCGACGGGAGATCCCTTGAGCCAAGACTGCCTATCTATAGGGGGGCTAAGGACTTTATCAGGACGTTTAGGAATTGGCTCCACAGTGTCGGGCTCCTTCCACGCCCTGGTAGTAATTAAGTCTACCAGGAGGTCAGCCGGAGGGGACACCCAGGAGGTAGATGGGCCTGTCCCGATGGTCGGATGACGGAAGATAGACCCTCATACAGTGGGGGTACGGAAGGATCCGAAGCCCGGATCGGGGACCTCGACAGTACCCTCTCCACTACCTCAAAAGCCGAAGGAGAACTACTCTCACCCGGCTCCAAAAGCAGTCTCCTCAGCTCCGAGGTAGGGATCGGAGTCGGGGCAGATGCGGTCAGTGCCGAGAGAGGTGCGCTCCGAACCCAGCGGCACCGAAGACGCACCAACTCCCCCGGATCCGACTCTCAGCCCCGAGAGCTCGAATCAGACAAGCTCGAGGGCATAGTCGGCGAAGAGACCAGCGCTATCAGCGTCGACAAATCCCCGGCTCCAAAAGGACCCGGATCCGACAACTCAGAGACCCGAAAACGAGTTGGAGAAGGAGTGATCGGGGCAAAAATGGGGGCCGCAATCCCTCCCACAAGGGGGGGGGGGGGCAAGAGCACCCCCATCTGCATTTGGGTCTGTATGAATCGACGCATCATCTGATCCATGTCCGCTTCGGTGAGGCTTCTGGTAGATCTAGAAGTTGTTGAGGTGGGCCGGGAGGGCCGCCTCGACGATCTCAAGGGAGACCGGTCCTCCTCCTCCGGCGAGAAACTGGGCGAATGGAGCCGAGAGGGGGAGGATCCGGAGACCCTTGAGGGAGACCTAGTCAACTTAGATGGCGGGGCCGAGGGTCGAGTCTCGGCCCGCCTTTTATGGGATTTATGTCCCTCTTTATCCTTGTGCCACTTCTCTTTGGTAGAAGAGGCACCAGCGTCGCTCGTGCTCGAACCCGAAGAGGGAGGTTGAGTCCCGGGTAGAGCAAGAGGCGCAGAAGGCACCGGGGCTGCCGAGGCAGCCTGAGCCTGGGAGGGAGAGGAAGAAGCCAATTCCTGGGGTAGCTTACCCGCCAGGATGAGCTTATTTTTCCTATCCCTAATCACCCAGGGGTTAAAGGCCGCACAAATTTGGCAGGCCACAGATAAATGGGCCACCCCCAGGCATAAAACGCACTGAGTGTGGCCATCAGCTGGTGAAAGCTTATGGCCACACTCAGTACATTTGGAAAAAACGGCTTTGGGCCCTTCAGCCATTTTAAACGTCTCACACACACACCCAAACACTAAGGGGGGGAGGGGTGACACAGATGAAAAACTAACTATAAAAATAACTAAATTACCGATAGGTTAAAACAGGGCCCTACACACACGTACACAACTAAATTTACAAAAAAACTATAGCAAGGAAGAGAGTTTTAGTAATTTCACGATCTCACCGAACCAGGAGCTCTTCAAGAGTAGCTACATCAGCTGCAGCAAAAAACGATCTGAGGTAATACAGCAGCTAGCAGGGGATTAAGGGTAGGGGGAGGAGCTCGGATCTTGTAGCTTGGAAAGCTGCTGGCTCGGATCCGAAGTCGGATCCGATACCTACAGGTTGCAGAGCAAATGAAGTAACTACTTCAGATCCAGATATACTAGTCCATGGAACGACAAAAATAGCACTGCTCACTGAAATTGCTACACCCAGTGACTTACAGCGTTTTACAGAGAGACAGACAATGTCATAAAGTACCAGGATTTTGTTGCTCTTCTTATGTGCATTAAGACGACGTTGAGGCTTGGGTGTTCGTTTAAGTAGTTAATTGTATACAAATACATCAGAATGACTGGCGGGAACATTAAACTAACAAACTAACTGACTACATACTTGACATGTTCACACTCTTGGCTGCTCACTCAAAAAGGCACACTTGCTTGCACATGCTCAGTACCTATATGCACGTGCTGACTCACTGGAAAGCAGCTTAAAGGTACATCACACACACTGATCTACATCCTCCCGCTTTACTGAGGCATCTCATATAAACAATGACATTTTAATAGGCAAGCAATTATATAAACACTAATAAAGAAAAACAGTCATGCCAAGGTTGCAGTGTATCTGTTGCTAGGGCTTTGAGATGTGACCTGTGGCATAATAGTTAGAACAGGGACCACAGGGTCAGTCACTGAGGAATGTTCTGCATGAGGAGTCCTAAGGGTTTTTTTCTCAGGAACGGGGACTGCTGACGGAATGTTCACTGGAACAGGAACACTGGACAAGTCACTAGAGTCAGTCACAGGCAATATGCTATAACACTGGTAACAAATGCTTCCGATTTTGTCTGAATTCAATTCCTTGTGATTCCACAATGTACGATCTCTGCTCGACATACACTTTTCACAAATCCAATGCGATCACAACCTTTTGATGTCTGCATCCTCCTTGTCTCCCCTTTTTTCAATGAAGTGGTTTGCTGCTTTTATCATAGTAAGACTTCTGAGAAACACTTATTCAACAGTTGGGTTTTTACTGCTTTGTTATTCTTCGCACTTGGAACCAATATATTACTGCTGATTGGTAGTGTGGTTCTGGTTTGTCTCGACAAGTCTCCAAGATGCTTATCATGGGGAATGTTTCTGAGATTTAACAAGTTGAGAAAAACATTGGTATTGTCACGTCTGGATTTCTATAACAGCTGTTTTGCACTTTGAACTACATGTTCAGTCAAGCTGTTTGACTGAGGGTATTCAAGACTACTCATAATATGAACAAAGTTCCACTCTTCTGCAAATCTTGAACTGCTATCATCAGGAATAACTCTGTGCGGACTACCATGGACAAAAAATGTCGCTTCAACTTAGTAATGACAACACTAGAAGTTAGGTTGGGAAGTAGGTCAATCTCAAACCAATTTGAATAGGAGTCTAACACCAAGTAATGTTGACCATTCCACTCAAAGATATCTGTGGCTACTGTCTACCAAGGAAGTTCAGGAATCTAGCTTAAATGAAGTGATTCTGTTGATGCGGCTTTGTGAAATTACATAATGAAGATGAAAAAGTACTCTCCAAATATCTCTTGACATAGAAAGCCAAAATACTATACCTCTCGCCCTTCTTTTGGTACAATCAGTTCCTGGGTGGCCACGATGCAAGCTCTTAATATATTCTTGTTGCAAGGGTGGCCATGATGCAAGATCTTAATATACTCTTGCTGCAAGGATTTTGGAACAATCACTTAAGGTCCTTTCATGATGATACTGCTGTCTGACAAAATCTCAACTATATGGAAAATATGGTTGCACTTCTACTGGTAAGCAAGGGTGCGTGAAAGGCTATCCTTGACTGATAAAAAGGTTTAGTTTCTGTAGAACTGGATCTGAAGCTGTGCAAGTTCTAAGTGTATCAAGACGTGTGAAAGAAAATTTTCTCGCTTTCATGACTTCAAAATCAAGTTACTCATTGTGCTGTTCTGTGATTTTTTTCTGGGTGATCTGGATCAATTATCAGCAAGATAAAGAAGTTTGCCTTTTCTGTAAACAAAATTGAACTATTGCAATTTGAGCATCATGTGTTGCAGTCTAGCTAGAGCTGTATGCATAGGCTCTCAAAAATAGTGACTAAAGGCTGGTAGCCAGTTTCGATCTGGATAGGTTGACCATAAATATAATCAGGGAACTTTGAATATGCAAACAATTGCCAAAAGCTCTTTCTCAATCTGGGCATACTGCGCATCTCGATATATAGGCTACTAGTCTACCCTCATGAATATCTGCACCTAGAGCAAGCTTAGAAGCATTACAGGAAAGAGTGGTTTGTGAATATCACAGTAGCTGACGGTGGGTAAGCAATTTTCTGTTTCAGGACATCTAATACTCTCTGGTGCTTGTAGAACAGTGTGCGTGTTGAGACTTTAAGAAGCATTTCAAAGTGAGGGCACGTGCATATATAAATAGACAGCATGTGCATTCAGCAATGCCATTTTGAGTGAACAGCCAGAGTGTTAACATGTATGAATGCAGTAGTCAGTCTGTTTATAAGTTTATTTAAACTTAAGTTACTTGGCCTCTATCCTGATGTGTTTGTATATAATAAAATTGCCTGAACCGAACCCACAACTGCTGGTCTGGTTTTGTTCTGACCAGACGAGCGACATGGTGCTAGAAGCAGGACAGCTGAAGGACATGGTGTTAGAACAAGCATATCTGAACAACATGGTACCAGAAGTGGCATATCTGAACAACACGGTGTTGAAAGTCTCGTCCCAACCTGTTCAAACGATTGGAAAAGGTCAGAAATGAATTTCAGGTAATAAACTTGCATAAATTATTTCGTAAAGAAAATGATACAAAACATTCGAAAAGCACAAAATGTATTATTAACCAAATGAAAAGTAAAAAACGCATCATTGATTAAATAAAATGTTCAAAACCACGATATTTGACAGTTATTCGAAATACTTATGAGAGCATTTAGAACACCTTCTGATTTGCATAATGAGCATACTAAAAGAAAAATAAGCACAAGAAAAGTATAATAAGCATGATACAAGTCAAATGAGCATAACTAGTACAATAAAAGTTCAAAATGAGCATGGAAAAGCAAAATGACTGCATTTTTTTTTTTAGTAAACAACCTGCTTTTTTATACTGGCTACTATTCTGCATTGACTAAATCAATTCAAAATATAACCAGAATTGTTCTAAGTAACTCGGTGTGTGCTGTTTGCAGTGTGTGCTTCATTAGGGTACAATTATTTCAAAGAGTTTCCTGTATGCAAAGTACAGTTATTCTGCAAAGTGCAGTCATTTCGAAGTAATTCTTACACTGATAAGGATGGTTTCGAAGGTACAGTGATTTCAAAATGTTCTTGCACTACGGATACTTATTTCACAAAGTGCAGTTATTTTGAACAGACTATTACGCTGTTGAGCATAATTACAAGTTTCTGGCTTAAAATTTCTGACAAATGTGCATGTTTGTACACAACTCCAAGGGTATTTACTATTGCATGTTGGCATGGAAGAAGCATTTCGCAGACCCAGTCCACGTGAGTTTGATCATAATATTGCATAGAAATGGACAGTATTTGAGCAGGAATACGATATTTCCACACAAACAGCTTTTTCTGATAAAGATGCACATATGAGAGCATTTATTCGACTTAATCTACTGGGGTCAGAAGCCACTGAAAGACAGCATTCATTTGTGTATACATCTGCAGTGTATGTAGGAGAAGGGGAAACCACCATATTTGTTGTACAAGCTAAATCAAGGGGAGGACCCAGAGTGCTTGAAACGTAAATTTAGAGAAATGGGCAACCCCCAGACAAATGTTAAATTGGAGAGGCACTTATTTTATACAAGAGACCAAAAGCCAGGAGAAACTTTTGCAGCTTACATTATTGACTTGGGAAACCAAGCTTAAATGTACAGATTTGACGATTTGAAATAAGAGTTGATAAAGGACAGGCTTGCGTGTGGTGTTAATGCTGTGGTGAGAAAGACTTTGCTTTGAGACAGTGATTTAACATTAAACAAAGCCATAGAGATTTGTCAAATACACAAGCTTACAGAAAGACACAAATATGCTTGCAAGTGATGAGTATGGTTTCAGCAGCCTCTAGAGCAAACACAGACAGCATGCAGCACGTGGCCAACAGAAATAGGCCCTAAGCACATGGCAGCTGCAGCTCCTGCAGGATTTCTAGGGAGAACCCCTGTACCTTTCCAGCAAGTTCTAAGACTACCTCAATAAAACAGACATGCTCAGTGCAGCACAAGGGTAAGTCAACAAAACCCAAGTCAATTCTCATTAACTGTTGTAATTGTGGTGCCAATCACGACTTCGAGAGAAAAGTGCTTAGCGTTTTGTAAGCAATGCCGCAAGTGTAAAAAATGGGACCACTTTCAAAAGCTTTTTAAATCAAGCAAGCCTCATTTATTAAGAAAGGCAACTCAAAAAAGCAAGACGATCATAGAGAAAGCTGCAACTCTGCTTTCTATGTAGACGGTGTATCAGTGGTTGGTGAGAAGGTTAATGCAGATTTGTTGGCAAAAAAAAAAAGTGTTTTTACAGTCCTGTTTAACTGTCAATCCACAGAGCTCCAAGTGGACACTGGTCCAAAGTGCAATGTTACGTCAGCAGAAACATTTGCTAGAGTTAGAGCTGGTGAACAACTTAATTTGGCCAAGTGTGTGAAGCTTGTTGCTTATGGAGGTGAAGAGACTCAAACCAAAGGCACTTCAGCTGGGAACAATTACAGCTTGCAATTTAATGTCGTCAAGAGACTTGTACAGTCATTTTAGGTCTTGGAGATGATTTAAGAACGAAATTGCTTTCTTTTACTAAAGAAGTCCACCATGTAACCACATGCCCTAGTTCCAGTTTCACCAATGCTATTTTCTCAGAGTATGCTGATATTTTCAAAGACAAAGCAGGTAAACTTCCAGTTGTGTACTCCATGAAGTTAGACCCAGAGGTCAGTCCAGTGGTCAAGACCAGTGAGAAGAGTTCTGATAGCTATGCAGGACAGAGTCAAAGTCCAGTTAGATAAAAACAGTGCAGCAAGGTGTGGTTTTGTCCAGTTACAGAACCAACTGAATAGGCGTCTTTCATGGTAGTCACTCATAAGAAAAGCTCAGATGATATCAGAATGTGTATCGACCCAAGAGACTTGAAGCATTTAAGAGACCCCACCAACCTGTGTGTACAGTCGAGGTAGTTGCTACACTCATGCCAAATGCCACTGTTTTTTCTGTCTTAGATGCAGAGAGTTCATTTTGGCAAGTAATGCTTGACTGCAAATCTTCACTATTGACTACATTCAGCACGCCATTTGGTAGATAGAGATTTCTGAAAATGCCTTTTGGAATAAATTCTGCCAGTAAAGTCTTTCAGCGTGCAAAGGAGCAAAGTATTTCAGTCTGTGTGCTGTAATAGTACATTTACTAGTTGGAGGCAATCGTGAAGCAGAGCATGACAGAAACCTCAGGAAAGTTCTGGAAAGAGCACGTGAACTGAACCTAAAGCTCAATCCTCTGAATTGTAAATCCAGGCTACCAGAAGTTACTTATGTCGATCATTTATTTACCAGTTCAGCTTACCACCCGATCCTTTCAGACATCCATTCTTGAGATGCCAGCTCCAGATAATGTCCAAGCCTTACAGAGTTTTCTTGGCATGGTTAACTATTTGGCCAAGTTTACACCACACTTCAGTGAATTACCAGCACCCTTAGGAGAGCTGACATGCAAAATTGTTAACTGCTCATGGTTGGACCACCCCCAGAGAGTATTTAATGACCTGAAAAAGAAAAGTACAGTTGTGCACACTTACCATAAATGTAGATGTTGAGAGTGTATTCACTGTTGCAGTAATCACCTTTGGGTTATCCCTACTGTGTGTGGTAGCACTCGGCCGACCCGAATACCAGAGTCAATGCTTTTTTTGCGTCTGCTGCAGTCACCTGTAGTCTGACGTTAGGTCATCAGTGCTATAAAGCAAGGCAGCCGACGTCATTGCATCAGTTTTTCTTGCCTTAACCCATCAGGAGCACAAGGTAAAAGAAAGTAGTAGTCCTGGTGGCGAAAAGCCACCTTGGGAAGCTTGTGTCTCTCTAAGGGAAGATGTTAAATGGGGGACAGAGGGAGGGAAATCAACACTGCAACAGTGAATACACTAGAACATCCTCAGTTATGGTAAGTGTATACACAACTGTACTACGTTCTTCGTGTTTCACTGCTGCAGTCAACACCTGTGGGAGGATTCCCAAAGCTAAGGAAAGGGGTGGAAGGATAGGTTGAGTCTAAGGTATGGGTCAGGAGGCCCTGCAGAACTGCAGAAGCAAACCCTGCCCTAGACTTGGAAAAGAGAGGTAGGCGTTAATGCCTTGTAAAAGTATGGACAGAGGTCCAGGTGGCCGCTTCAAAGATGTCCCTGGTAGGTCCTCCTCTGAGGAAAGCAGTGGAAGTGCAGGTTGCCCTAGTGGAGTGGGTACGGATTGACTTAGGGATTGGTTTCCCATGTAGTCTGTAGCAAAAATGGATACAGTGTGAAATCAATTTGGAAATGGCTTTTAGGAGATGGGCTTCCCCTCTGCCCCTGGTGCAAAGATTAAAAGAAGCGGGTCTGTTTTTCTGAATGGCTTAGTATGGTCCAGATAGTATACGATTGTCTGTGCACGTCTAGTGAGTGTAGAATTCTTCCCCCTTGTTTTGAGGGTTGGGAAAGGTGGGAAGATGTATGGCCTGGTTAAGGGTCACAACAGGTATCACCCTGGGCATAAAGGAGGGGTCAAGTTCTCAGGGAGACTCTGTCTGCATGGAAAATGATGAAGGGCTCGACAGCCATGACAGCTTGAAGTTCCGAGACCCTTCTGGCTAAGGTGATAGCTAGCAGGAATGAAGTCTTCCATAAGAGGTATTTCAATTCTCTAAAAGCAGCAGGTTCGAAAGAAAGTAAGGTTAGTTTTTCTAACACATAATTCAGGTCCCAGGGTGGCGTCGGCGGCTTTCTGGGAAGCCTGATATTAGAAGCCCCCTCTGAGGAATTGCTTAATCAATGGATGAGAGAAGAGGGGTGGGTCTGAATCGAAATGGGCAGAAATGGCTGAGGCATGGATTTTAATAGAGGAGAAAAAGCTCACTATTGAGCAACTCGGCTAGGTAATCCAAGATAAGAGATGGAAGGATGGGAGGGACTGGGCCCTGTGGACTGGCTCCAGAGGTATCTTTTCCTTTTTCCTGCATATGATTTTCTGGTGCTGGGCCTTCTGGCCTCTGTGATGATGTCTAGGACCTGTTTGCTTAACATGGACTCCTTGTTAGCTTTTAAGGTATAAGCCATGCTGAGAGACAGTGTCTAAGTCTGGGTGCAGTATCTTCCCCCTCCCCTGGGTCAAGAGGTCTGAGATCAGGGGAAGCTGCTTGGGGGACTAAGGTCAGGCTGCACAATAAGGGGTACCAATGCTGTCTGGGCCAATCTGGAGCAATGAGGATGACCTTTGGTCCTCCTCCCTTATTTTGATCAGTACCTTGGGAATAAGGGCAGAGGAGGGAAAGCGTACACAGAGGGAGTTGCAGGGGAAGTTCAAGCCATCCACCTTCCACACTAGGAGGTGATACTCCCTGGTACAGAACTTTTGCAGCTGGTGATTGAGATGCGAGGCAAAGAGATCCGCTTCAAGTCCCCCACTCCTGAATGATTTGCAGAAAGATTTCCCTGTTGAGCTGCCAGTCATGAGGGTCCAGTAAGTTCCTGCTAAGTTGGTCTGCCAGGGTGTTGTTGACTCCTGGTAGGTATTGAGCAATTAGGTGTACACCCATGGAGGTGGCTGTAAGCCAGAGGCTCACAGCTAACCTGCACAGGGGGTAAGATTGGGTCTCCCCTGTTTGTTGATATACCACATCATTACTGTGGTGTTGTCTGTTTTTATAAGAACCACCCCTGGCCCGAGATGGTGATTGAAAGATGTCAGAGCCTTTTGTACTGCCATAATTTCTGATTGATGTGCAAGTGAAGTTGCTGGGTATCCCAAAGACCTTTGGTGCACCTGCCTGCTAGGTGAGAGCCCCAAGCAATGTTTGAAGTGTCGGTGGTGATGGTCTGGCCGGTAGGGTGGAGGATGAAGGGAAGACCATTGTTCCTGGTACAGTTCTCTGCCCTCCAGAGAAACTCGACCCTTACACATGGGATCAGAGGGACAGAGGTCTCTAGGGACACCGTGCTGGCACCAAAAGGTTCTTTAGATACCACTGAAGTTTTCTCATGTGAAGCCTGGCCAGAGGAATAGGAAGGATGCAAGATGCCATGTATACCAGGGCTTGCAGGAACTTCAAGGTGAGGTGACTTCTGGAAGCCAGCTGGGTAAAGTAGAGAGGCAGGAAGCTCTGCTTTCCTGGGGATAGGAAGGTCCGTTTGGGATTCTGTGGCCAGCAGTGGCCCCAAGAAAATGATCTTCCTGGTGGGGCTTTGCTTTGATTTTTTCTCGATGGTGAACCCTAGGGAAGTTAGGAGTGATTTGATAAAGAGAAGGTCTTGGAGCAGCTTTTCTTTGCACACTGCCCGAATGACGCAGTCATCCAGCTAAGGGTAAATCTGTACATTTCTTTCTCTGCAGAATGCTATGGCTGGGGCCAAGCATTTGGTGAATACTCTGGATGCAGCAGATATGCCAAAGGACAGCGCAGAGAAAGTACAGTTGTGTAACTACCATAAATGTAGATGTCAGTGTGTTATTCACTGTTGCAGTCATTACACTTGGGTTATCCTGCTGGCAGGCTACCCGCAGTCGGCCTGAATTCCAAAGTCCTGGTCCGGCGTCGGTTGCTGTCGCCTCTTCCCTGACGTCAGTGAGCCAGGGGGTATACAAAATGCAGCAGACATCATTTTCTTCAGGTTTTTCTTGCCCCAGATGTCAGGTGCCCCCAAAAGGGTAGGCTAAAAATTCTGCTTATTAAAAAGCATGCACTAACACAAACATTACCTTCATCTACAAGCAAATACACCACATAGGTTGTATAGGATAGAGAAGTACAGACAAGTCTCAGCAATGAAAAGGGGGATGGAGAGAGGATAACCTGGACTGCAACAGTGAATGCACTCGAACATCTACATTTATGGTAGGTACACAACTGTACTATGTTCGTGTTTCACTGTTGCAGTCATTACACTTGGGTTGAATCCCAAAGATGAGGCTGGGTGGCCAGGCCTAAATAGAATTAGGAGTGGCTATGAGGCCCTGCAGAACTGCAGTGGCAAAGGCTGCTCTGGATTTAGAGTAAAGAGGTAAGTGGTAGTGCTTTGTAAAAAGTGTGCACTGAAGTCCAAGTTACAGCCTCTAAAATATCCTTGGGTTGGTACTCCTCTGAGGAAGGCTGAAGTGGCTGCTGCTCTGGCAGAGTGTGGCCTAATGCCCTTAGGCAGTGTTTTGCCATGTTGTGAATAGCAGAAACGAATGCAGTAGCCTATCCATTTTGAAAGTCTGTTTTGAAATAACCTTTCCTTGTGATCCTGCAGCATATGCCACTAAACGTTGCTCAGTCTTTCTGAAAGCTTTAGTTTTGTCCAAGTAGAAGCGTAGCTGTGTATGTCCAAAGAATGCAGAAGTCTCTCCTCTTTATTCTGTGGGTTTGGATAAAAGGTAGGCAAAAGAGCCACACTGGACACTTCCTTAGGCGTAAATGTTGGGGTTGTCCTTAGGGAAACCCTGTCCAGATGGAAAATAAAAGGTTCCACAGCCATTAATGCATGTAACTGAGACTCTTCTTGCTGAAGTTATTGTTAGGAGCAGAGCTGTTTTCCATGATAAGAACTTTATGACGGCTGTATTGGCTGGCTCAAAAGGAGGCAGTGTGAGCTTTTCCAAGACAAAATTGAGGTCCCATGTAGGTATTGGTGCTCTCCTTGGAGGTCTTATGTTTTTGGCCCCTCTGAGGTACTGCCTCAGCAGTGGATGCGAAAAAATAGGTGAGTCTGTATTGTAGTGAGCTGAAATGGCAGAAGAATGGATCTTAATTGATGAGAAGGATAGGCCTTTGTCCAGCATCTCAGGTATTGTAAAATCTGAGGAATATCTGGTATAAGTGTGTCAATTCCTTGTGCCTGGTTCCAAACACAGAATCTCATCCATATTTCTGCATAAGATTTTCTGGTGCTGGGCCTCCTGGCCTCCAAAATAACATCCATAATGGCTTTAGAGGGGGGGGTATATCCTGAATGGTTATATCATCCGCCATGCAGCCAGATTTAGTGTTCATAGGTAGGTACTAGGCTATTGGCCCTAGGGCCTATATAAGCCTAGCCAAAGGTACCCTGGCTTTCGCCACCCAAGAAAATTATTTTCCTGTGCCACTGTCGAGCAGAGCCACAGAAGTGATCCCCGGGGTGAATTTCCTATCTCCCATCCAATCATCAAGATTTTTCTTGAACAGTGCTAATGAGGAGCTTTGTTTGATATAGATAGGTAGTTTGTTCCAGAGTATGGGAAGTCTCTGGGACAGGAATCTATCCCTCCAGCATGTTTTCTTTATTGTGGTGACGAGGTTTAGGTCCCTAGAGCGTGTAGCTCGTAGGGATTGGGATTTCTTTAAGTGGAGCATGTCTAAAAGCTCTGGGTTTGACACAGCTTTGTGCGTTAGGCAGAGATCGCCTCTGAGTAGGCAATATGCAACGGAGTAAAGCTGCAGTTTTTTGAGACTGTCTGTTCTGAGTTGGCTGTGCAGAATCTGATTGTTTTGTCGGGTCAGTAGATGAGGAATTTGAGGTAATGTCCAGGCTGGACCTTGTGACAAGTTCTTTAGTATTGGATGCCAGTGCTGGCGTGGCCAGTCTGGGGCAATCAGTATCATTTTTGGCTTCTCTTGTCTGACCTTTAGGAGTACCTTGGGGAGGAGAGGCAGAGGAGGAAAGGCATAAACTGTAAGGGTTTTCCAGCTGAATGATAGAGCATCCACTTTCCATGCTTGTTCGTGATAAGTCCTTGAGCAGAATCTCTGTAGTTGGCAGTTGTGAGGGGAGGCAAATAGATCTATGTCTGGGTATCCCCATTTCCTTGTTATCATGCTGAAGACTTGTGTATCTAGTTTCCACTCGTGAGGGTCCATGAGGTTTCTGCTTAGTTCATCTGCCAGAGTTGTTGTTTTTCCTGGCAGGAATTGTGCTTGCAGATGCACTTGATAAGTCAATGCTGTGTTTCACAACGTCATGGCTTGCCTGCAGAGGGGGTAGGAATGAGTGCCTCCTTGCTTGTTTATGTACCACATGACTGTAGTATTGTCCGTTTTTATCAGCAGTTGTCCTGGATGGAGTAAATACTTGAAGGCTGTCAGGGCATTCTGTACAGCTAGCATCTCTTTTTGATTGATATGAAGATGCATTAGGCTTACGGGCCATGTGCTCTGAATACATTTTCCTGCCATGTGGGCCCCCCAGGCATAATCTGATGCATCTGTTGTGTCTGCCTGGCTGTGGGTAAGGCGAATGGCTGTCCCTTGTTGTGGTGACAGGCCTGTGCCCACCATCGAAACTCCTGATGCAGGCAGGGAATGAGTGTATTTAATGTTTCCAGGCTGTGAGTGTAATTTATGTTTCCAGGCTGTGACAATGTTTCTAGGCTGTGACAAAGGTACCCTGGCTTTCGCCACCCAAGAAAATTATTTTCCTGTGCCACTGTAGCTTCCTCATATGCAGTCTTGCATATGGAATTAGCAGAATGCAGGATGCCATGAAGTCCAAAATCTGCAGAATTTTTCTTGCAGATAAATGGGTCTTTGTTGCCATGTTTTCAAAGTATGATGTCAGTTGCCTTTGTCTGGCGTGAGATAAGCCATCTGGGCAGTTGTATTTAAGCTTGCATCGAGGAATATTATCTCTTGACAGGGTACTAGTTTTGATTTATTTTCATTTACTGTGTACCCTATGCATATTAATAATCTTTTTACAAACGCCAGATGCTCGAGTAGAATGTCTTTGTTCTCTGCTTGAATAAGGCAGTCGTCCAAGTAGGGATATATCTGAATTCCTCTGTCTGCAAAATGCAATTACTGGTGCCAGGCATTTTGTGAAGACCCTGGGCACAGTAGATAAGCCAAAGGGCAGTGTAGAGAATTAGTAGTGAATTGAACCAGCTATGAATCTGAGGTATCTTCTGCAAGATTGTCTGATTGGAACATGCAGGTATGCCTCTTTGAGGTCCAACGTTACAAACCAAGCCTTCTTGCCCAGCATGGGCAGAAGCTGCTGCAGAGTCAAAATTTTGAATTTTGGAACGTCCAGAAAAGTGTTTAGAACAGACAGGTCCAGAATTGGTCTCCAAGCTTTGTCCTTTCTGGGTACTAAGAAAAGTCTTGAGTAAAATCCTTGTCCCTGCTCTTGCTGTGGTACTGGTTGAATAGCCCTCATGGCCATGAGAGATGAAACTTGTTTTTGTGCCTCTGCCCATTGATTGTGTGGCAGGTCTGGCATACCTTTTGCCTTTGGAAGTGTGTGAAAGGGGAACCTGTAGCCCTGAGAGACTGTTTAAGACCCATTTGTCCTGGGTGATCATGGGCCAATTTTGTGGAAAACGTGCTAGCTTCCCCCTAAGGGTGCTGCCAAAAGATAAGTGCTTGGCACTGGCAGAGGAAAGTCATTGGGACTGTTTTCTATATAGGTTCATAGGTAGGTACTAGGCTATCGGCCCTAGGGCCTATATAAGCCTAGTCAAAGGTACCCTGGCTTTCACCACCCAAGAAAATTATTTTCCTGTGCCACTGTTGAGAAGAGCCACAGAAGTGATCCCTGGGGTGAATTTCTTATCTCCCATCCAATCATCAAGATTTTTCTTGAACAGTGCTAATGAGGAGCTTTGTTTGATATAGATAGGTAGTTTGTTCCAGAGTATGGGAAGTCTCTGGGACAGGAATCTATCCCTCCAGCATGTTCTGTTTATTGTGGTGACGAGGTTTAGGTCCCTAGAGCATGTAGCTCGTAGGGATTGGGATTTCTTTAAGTGGAGCATGTCTAAAAGCTCTGGGTTTGACATAGCTTTGTGTGTTAGGCAGAGATCGCCTCTGAGTAGGCGATACACAACGGAGAAAAGCTGCAGTTTTTGAGACTGTCTGCATAGGGCATCTCTTTGAGGCCGGTAATCCTCTGAGGTATTTCTGTGGCCTTTCCAGTTGTTGTAGATGTCTTGTGAGGTACATACCAAAAGGGACATTGTACTCTATAATGGGTCTAATGAGTGACGAGTAGAGGAGAACAATGACCTCTTTTTTCCTGGATGAGAAACCTTTTGTGATGAGGTGTGCCACATAGGATTTCCCGACTACTGTGGCGATGTGATTATCAAAGGAGAGACTACCGTCTACCTGTGTCCCAAGGTCTCTTATATCACACTCTCGGTGTTAAGTAGACTGCCACCTATGTGGTAGTTCATGGGTACTGAGTTTTTACCAAAAGGAATGACAATGCACTTTTTGGCATTGAGCTTGAGGCCATGGCTTTGACACCAGGCATCTGTCTCAGCAAGGCCCTTTTGTAGGATGTCCACATCTTTTGGAGTTTTGATTATGGTTCTTAGTTTGCAGTCATCTGCGAACTTCATTAGCCAAAGACCTTCTGTGTTGGCCTGTACTCCAGAGAAGTAGATACCAAACAGGAGAGGACCCAGGACTGAACCCTGTGGTACTCCACTTGTCACTGGTCTGAAGCTGGATTTGGAGTCTGCTACTTTCAGTGTGGGTTCTGTCAGTGAGCCAGTTGGCAACCCATCTTGTGACACAGGGATTTATACCTAGTTTAGTGAGTTTATCTATAATTCCAGAGTTGGGGATGGTGTCAAAAGCCTTGGCGAAATCTAGACAGGCTGTGAGAACCACCTTACCCTCATCTACGGCTTTGGTGACTGCTTCAAAGAAGTCTATCAGGTTTAGAAGACATGATCTGCCTTTTACAAACCCGAACTGGGTGGGGTCCTGAGTTTGGAGATTATCAATGTCATTGTTTATAAGTTCCATGATGATACGCTCCATAGCCTTGCAGACCAGGCTCGTTACGCTAATTGGGTGGTAGTTTCCGGGGTCTGTGGTGGCTCCCCCTTTGTGGAGTGGGATAACTGTCACTGTGCGCCATTCAGTGGGCAAATAGCCTGAGGTGAGGCTATGATTGAACATGGTACTTAGGTGGGGTGCCAGCTCGTTCTGTAGTTCATGTAGAACACAGCCTGGGATGTCATCAGGTCCCATGGATGCTGTGTCCTTGGCTTTGGATAGTGTGTTTTTTACCTGTGCAACCATGATTACAGGAACTTTGCATTCTTCTGGTATAGAGATGGGCCCTTTAGGGGATGACAGAGGGGTAAAGTTAGCACTGAACTTATCTGCCAGGATGTTGGCAATATCCGTTGGTTCTGTATATTTAGTGCCATTGTGCTGTAACTCAGAGCAGATCTGAGTGTTGCCATTGAGATTCTTGACATAGCTATAGAATGCTTTGTGGTTGTCTTTAGAGTCAGTGGTGATTTCGTTTTCATAACTAGCTTTGGAGGATTTTATGAGGGATCTCAGCTTCTTACTGAAGCTGACCAGGGAGTTTCTCCAATCATGGGATTTTACTCTTTTTTGCAACAGTTTCTTTCTTCTGTTGTAGAGTTTGTTTATGGCAGGGCACCACCAGATTGGCTTCCTTTTTTTGGAGGATAGCATCTTGGTTCTGTTAGGGATTGCACGATCCATGCACTCATGTAAGTGCTTACAAAGTGCATTTGTGTAGGATTCAGCAGTCACACCTCTATTGTCCGTCAGCATGGGTGTCGTGAAGTTTTCCACTTCTGTCTTAAGAAGCGTGAAGTTGGCTTTGAAGAAATTTTTTTACTGTGGTTTCCCTAATGGGGGTGAGGGAGGGATGTGGATGTCTAGGGTGATTAGCTTATGGTCGGGATCTGACCAACGAGGAATTGATCTCTGGTGTGGAGCACCGGTTGCCCATGTTGGTAATAAGCAGGTCTAGGATGTTGCTGCCCCTGGTGGGGGTGTGGATAAGTTGATCCATGGCATTGGAATTTATGAATTCCAGAAGACGTTGAGCACAAGAGTTGGTACAGGAGTAGTTTTCCCAGTTAATGGTAGGGTAGTTGAAATCGCTCATTATTAGGGTGTTAGGTTGTACCCTAATATTTTCCAGTGTATTAAGAAATGAGGAGTGGGAATCCTGGGGCACGGTGGGGGATCTGTAGCAAGCTACAATTTGGATTGCGGTCTTGCCCAGAGGTAGTTGCACTTGGATAATCTCGGATGCATTATGCTGAGCAACTAGTCTGGAGGTGTGGATTATCCTTAATGAATACGGACATGCCTCCACCTTTAGTGTTTCGGTCCAGGTTAGGTGGCCGAAAGGTGTGGTATGAATTATAGCCTGGTAATGCATGGGGTACTCTCTGGAGCCTTGAACCAGGACTCTGTCACTGCACAGATGTCGATGTTCTCCATTTTAAGGAGTGCCTCGACAGAGTACATTTTGAGGTTTAGACTTCTAGCATTGAGTAGCAATACCCTCAGATTCTTTTTGCCTGTACCTGTTAGGGTGGTGAATTTGTCATTTGAACCTTGCCTAAAAAAGGCACTATAGGGGTGGCTAGAGCCTTAGCCAGTACCCTGAACCCCAGGGGCGACAGGTGCAGGCCATCTCTGGCAAAGCATCGTGGCTTGTCGATCATGTCATCCCAGGCAGACAGATACTGGATTCCCTTAGAATGTCACCAGAAGCTTAGCCAATTGTTGACGTCAATCATTTTGTCCTTGTACTGTGGTATCATTTTGGGTGATGGCAGGATGCTACTCAGGGCTAGGGTCATACCTGCCTGGGCTACAAGATCGGACAGCTCCTCCATGTCCCTTTTCATGTAGTCCAAGGAGGTACGTCTCAGGTCATTCACACCAACATGGACAATGACAGAGTCATATCTGTACTTGTTGTGGAGTGAACTGAGTGCATGTGTTATGTGGCGGATCCTGGCACCCGACAGGCAGCTGACAGTAACTTTCTCCTTGTTTAGCCTGGTGAGTTGAACCATCAGTGTGCCTGACTATAGAGTCACCTATGACTAGAGTGTTGGGTACGTTGTTATGCCTTATGGGCTGTGGTTGAGTGGCACACTGAGTTTGTGGGCTATGTGTCATTTGGGTTGTGTTGGGGGGGGGTGGATGTTGCTTGTGTTTCTGCTTTGGAGGTCCCTGTTGCTTGGGCAGGTTTTTACTGAGAGCCTCTGTGAATGTAGGTGTGTGTTTTGTGTTTCTGTGTGTGTGTTTTGGTGGTGTAGGTTTTGAGGGACTATGTGCTGAGTGTGGTGTGGTGCAAGTGTTTACCTTCTCCTCTTGACTGTCTAGTCCAGTCTTGGGTGAAGAGAGCTTTGCTTCCAGTTTGGCAAGATAAGGGCATCTCTCACAGGTTGTAGTGTTGGGTGGTAGGAGGAGAGGGTTGTCTGTGTACATGAGGCAATTACTGCATTGCCCCAAGATGCCCACATTCATCAGGTAGACAGGAGAAAACACCGGGGGCTGACCCTTAGACATGCCTGGATAGGTGCTTATTTGTTAAGTACCAGAAACTGTTTTCCTCTAGACAGTGAGGAAAGTTGAGCGCTGTAGTAATTTGTAGCTTATTTAGTGCTTACAATAAGTTCTGAACAAGTGCTGAAACAAAAAAGTGGCTAGTTCTAAGAAACAAAATTAAGCTAGAAGGCTTCCTTTCAACACGGAAAGGCTTGGGCCCTAGAAGCCTACAAATAGTCCTGGACACAGCAAATCTATATTCAGGCTAGACTACCGACAGGAAAGGCAGGAAACAAGCTTAGAAAAAGTTTTTTTTTTTTTTTTTTTTTTAGTGGAAAGAGAGAAAGGAGTAGCAGAAACTAAGCTGATTGGCCTTCTCAAATGTTCTTCCTGTACTGGGTAGAATGAGGTAATGACACTAGACTGGGAAGAGGGTCCCAGTTCAAATTTACACTAGGGGCGGGCAACTGCAAAGCCACCAACTATAAAAACACTATACCAACAGGGAGAGAGGGTGGGAAACAAACTGCAGAAATGTTTCTCGCAGCTGAAAAGCAGCAGTGAGCCTTTAAATAAAAGTTTTAAACAGCTAAAGGAGCCTCTAGAAAAAAAGAGTTTAACTGCAACAACTTACCAGAAACAAACAACCCAACAGATGCTTAATAAAAGTGGACAATTTCCAGTTAATACCTCACACACAGTGAAACTAGCTAGAAAAATACACAGTACACAAAGTGCTATAAATAACAAAGAAAGAACAAAATAAACAAAAAACAGGATACTTAATGTTATATATTATAGCTCCGAGTTTGCTGAGTGTCCTTCCTTCGATTAGCTCAGTGTAAAATGGCAGAACCCTCACAACTGAGCTTCTTAGGTAACAGAAAGTTGAAACCTAAGACAGCTTTTAAGAAAGAAATCTCAAAAGAACCAATGAGGTTGTGGCTGTGATTTGTCTTCTCTGCTTTTGGAGGTAGTAGCACTCCATTGTTTGGGCCTGTATGAGCCCTGGGGTTGTTGTCTGCCTCTAGGGCATCTATATCTGCCTCTTTGTGGCCTGTCTGACAATGGAAAGGACCAATTCTTAGAAGGCCAGTTCCTGCTAAATCTGGGAGGTTGTACCTGTAAGAAAAGCTTTACTGTCTGCATAGATTTCGCTTTATCCTCCATTTTCTTAAACACCTCTTCTGCCTTAACACCAAACAAAGTATCATGTTGTAATGGAGCATCCAATAATTTTGCTTTAACATGATGAGGCAGGTTCTGTTCCTCTAACCAAGCATGCCTTCTAATAACAGAACCTGTAACAGCGGCCCTACAAGAGGCCTGCTGTGAATCAAAACCACATTGCAAAGTATGCTTTCCCACTTGTTCAGCTGCATGCAATAAATCCTGCATTTCCTTGTTTTCAGAACATTCAGAATTTGTCAACATTTTCTGTTTTAGCAGTGACATTAAGTATTGCTGATATTTAAGCATATGAAACTGACAATTTAAAGTCCTTACAGCCAAGGTAGCAGAAGTGTAAACTTTTTGGCCCCATCTATCCAGTGACCTAGAATCCCTATCCGAGGGAACAGGGTTTTTAGCTGTAAAGGCCTTGACCCCTTTGGGACCATGAGATATTGTTTCTGGGTCAGCAGCAGGGTTTTTATAAAGAAATTTATGAGAGTCTGGAACCCTGTAGTATCTGTCTGGCTTAACAGGTGCAGGAGAGGCAAAAAGTCGGGAGACAGGCCGGACTCATAGAATACATCTACAATGTCTAGAACAGGTGGAATAGCAAGAGGTCTACGCTGGGGAAGTAGAAGAAAGTCTCTGAGCCTTTTCTTTGATTCTGAGTAATCCTGGCTGTCCCAGTGAAAATGCTCCCTCATAGTACGCAGGGTTTTCCCAAAGGAATAATCCTTAGGAGGAGAAGCTGAATGGATAGATTCTTCAGCATCAGAATCCTCATAGGGAGGCGGAGAGTATCCCTGTTCTTTAGAGGAGTCGGAGGAAATGGAAACCTGATCAGAGGAGTCATATTCTATGTCGGGCCTAGGCCTCTTATCAGGAGGGGGATGGGAACCCCTAATCAAAGTAATTAGGTCTTCGGCCATTTTAAGCATCTGTTTTTTAGGCATGGAAGTCTGTCCAGGAGAATGCTGTACTTGCTTCTTTGTCTTTAAAGCTGTTTTAGTCTTATCCTTGGAAGCTGAGGTTGGCTTAACATGTAACTGTGTAGGTCTGAAAACACCCTCAGAAGCCGATGCCTGCTCAGCGGCTCCGGACCCATCTGAGGGAATAGTTTCCGAGTGTCCAATACCTTCAGTATCCAGAGGCCTGTATCCACGTGGGAGTCGGTAGCGGCCTGTGGCTCTGAGGTAGCGGACGTCAGGGGCTGCGAAAGTGCCTCATTGAGAACTGGCGACTGGCCTAGCGGAGGCCTCGTCGTCGGTTTTGGACCTCGGATGCCTGTCCTTTTCCTTGCGCTTTTTATAAACTCCGGTCGTCGGCTGTTCCGACTGCATTATATAATTAAACCTTCGGCCAAAGTAATGAAAGGCAAAATTGTACCGATGCTTAATAGTGCGTTGGTTAAATCTAGCACAAAACCGACAGCTAGCAACATCGTGGACAGGGCCTAGGCAAGGAATACAGTAAGAAAGAAAATCCTTAGGAGGGATTTGCTTCCAACAAGAAATACAATTGTTAACTTTTTCGGACTTCGGTCTGGAGCAAGAAAAATGTTTCCCCAACAGGGTACTTAGCTTTATTGAAGACTTCGGATCTGAAATTCGTTTCGAAAAACTCAGGAGTTGGCCGACCGGCACTTGTGAACTGCTTTTGCTTCGGGCAGCGCACAGCAAGAAAGACTGAAGAAACTGGAGTCTGCTGCATCTTATATACCCCTGGCGCACTGGCGTCAGGGAAGAGGTGACAGCAACTGACGCCGGACCAGGACTTTGAAATTCAGGCCGACTATGGGTAGCCCGCCAGCAGGATAACCCAAGTGTAATGACTGCAACAGTGAAACCCGATGAACGTCTTAAAGTGTTGTGAGCCTGCTCTAAAGCGCAAGAATTTTCTGCACGATTCCCTGACGGGGATGTGGAGGTAGGCATCTTTTAGGTTTAGGGTCACTAGCCGGGCTTTTTTTGTTAGCATAGGCAGCAGCTACAGCAGCGTTAGCATTCTGAATCTGGGGACCATCAGGGAGGTGTTCAGAATGGAGAGATCCAGGATGGGGGTGCCAACTGCCCTCTTTCCCGGGAATAAGGAATAGTCTGGAATAAATTCCTTTGCCTGTTTGATCCGAGGGTACAGGTCCTACTGCCCCCTGGGATATGACAGTTTGTACCCGTTTCAATGCCTCTGCCCAATGATATAGAGGTAAGCCCGGGTCCTCTCTTGGAATTAGGAATTAGCTGAAAGAGTATCTGTATCCCTGAAAAATGATCTGAAGACTCATTGGTCCTTTGTTACAGAAAGCTAATGGTACTTGAAGAGGGAGATCCTTCCTCCTAGTTTTTGATGAGTGAAGGGAGGGAAGAGGGAGGAGGGGGAGTCACTGAGTGTTTGGCATAGAAGGTTGGCTTAAAACTCCCTACCTTAGAGACGCAAGTGGTCCATAGTTTGCTTCTCTGCTGGCCCTGGGATAGGGGCCTGGACTGGTCTGTCCCTGCGGGGCTTACCTTGGCCCTGTCTGCTAGGTGCAGGGAAGGCCCAGTGCTTACAGGGAAAGCTCCTGCTGAACCTGGGGGGTTGTACCTGAAAGAAATCTTTTATTATTTGCATAGATTTTGCTTTGTCTTCCATCTTTTTAAGCACCTCTTCTGATTTTTCTGCAAACAAGCGCTACTTATCTAGGAGTGAATCAATAAGGTTTGACCTGATAAGATCAGGGAAAGGTTGTTCCTTCAGCCATGCATGCCCCCTAACAACAGATGCTGTCACTGCTGCCCTGCTAGAGGGTTCTAGGGCATCATATCCACATTGTAATGAGTGTTTGGCCACTTGACAAGCAGAGTGCAGTAAATCTGCTAACTTTTTTGAATTGGCACAGTCAGGAAAAGTAGCAATTTTCTTTTTTAATAGTTCCAAAGTGTGTTGTTGATATTTTAACATATGGAACTGACAACTCAGTGCTCGGATAGCTCAGGCTGCAGAGGTGTAT
Organism: Protopterus annectens; assembly: GCF_019279795.1. Taxonomy (NCBI): domain Eukaryota; kingdom Metazoa; phylum Chordata; order Ceratodontiformes; family Protopteridae; genus Protopterus; species Protopterus annectens. Next base: position 366,645,284 of record NC_056750.1, on the reverse strand, counting down.
ACTTTTTTATCCCATCTGTCCAGAGCTCTGGAGTCCTTGTCAGAAGGAAGAGGATATCTGGCAGAACTAGTCTTAGCTCCTTTAGGTCCCTGTGTAATGACCTCTGGGTATGCAGCGGGATTTCTGTACAGGTATTTGTGAGAATCCAGTACTCTGTAGTACTTGTCAGGTTTACTGGGAGCTGGAGAGAGGGTGCCAGGGGCTAAGCTAGACTGGATTCATGGAAATCATCATCAACCACTTCTAAAATAAGGGGGGTGGCCAGCGGTCTGTGCTGAGGCAGGTCCAGAAACTAAGTCTTTTCTTAGACTGTGGGAAGTCCTGGGATTCCCATTGGAAATGCTCCCTGAAGGAGTGAAGGGTTTCCCCCAAAGGAAAGATCCTCTGGAGGGGAGGCAAAAGTGATGCATTCCTCTGTGTCTGAATCCTCAAGCAGTTAAGGGATGCTTTCCCTCTACAAAAACGGAATAGGAAGATTCCTCAGAATCCTATTCTGTCAATTTCTGGAGAAGGGTGCCTTTTCCTTTTAGAAGTTGTGGCCTGTTACCCTGGATAAGGGAGATGAGATCCTGTGCCATTTTCAGCATTTATGCTTGGAGCGGTGGAGCACTAGCAAGATGGTGGCTAGAACAAATTTCCTAGGAGCGGCCTGGCTTCTAGGCCTGAAACAATCCCGTCTGAGAGAAAAGTTAGTCAGAAGAGAAGTAGTTTTTGTCTAGATTCGGTAGTGCGAAAGGCCTCCTCGGGAAGCTGGTGCCTGGGTAGCGGCTTCGGACCAAATCGAGGTAGAGACAGCGAAAGGCTCAGAAGGCTAAGAAGATTTCTGCGGCATACCAGACTCCGGAAGGGTCTTGGCAGAGGCCTGCGTTGATATCGAATTGGGCATCAGGGGCTGCGAAAGCTCCTCACTGAATTCCGGAGAGCTGACTACCTGCTTAACGGTAACGTCGGAAGGCTCAGCCTTGTGTGATCTGTCTCTATCTTTATATCTACGTTTGCTCTGCATATCCGCAGATTATTGTCTGACAGACGCCATATCGGAATGCAAAGACGGAACACAAAAATAACGGTCTACAAAAAGACCTCTACAGCGAATGGTTCTCACATTAGAGAGGGCACAGAACTGGCAACGGGGGACGCCGTGGTCTGGGCTTAAACAAGTGACACAGTAAGAATGGAAGTCTCTGTGTGGGATCTGCTTTCCACTGGCGAGACATTTGTTAACTTTTTCGGACATTGGTTAGTGCAAGAAAAAAGGATCCCCAATGAGGTGCTTCGCTTTAGACATTTTCAGCTGAAATTCAATTTCTGGTAGTGACCAACTGGCACTCGTGCAAACTGCTTCTGCTACAGGCACCACGGCAAGAAAGACTAATGTAAGGACGTTGGCTGCCTTGCTTTATAGCACTGATAACCTGCTGTCAGACTACAGGCGATTGCAGCAGATGCAAAAAAAAAAAAAAAAAAACCACTGACTCTGGTATTCGGGCCGGCCGAGGGCCATCACAGCAGTGATAACCCACAGGCGATGACTGCAACGGTGAAACACGAACAGCATCTGAAAATCCCCAGGAGGAACATATGCATCTAAGAGGAGGAATGAAAAAAGAACCCCTGCTGGGAGGGCAAATAAAACAGGGAAGAGCAGAGAGGGTAGGGGGGAGGAAATTAATACTGCAAAGAGAAGAACATCTACTATTATAAGATTTATACAACTGTACTATGTCCTTGCATATCACTGCTGAAGTATTCTTTGCATAAGGGAGAGTACAAAAGCTCAACAAGAAACCTGGGTGGAGGACAGCAATGCACAGCCATGTAGAAACTCATGCAGGACAGACATCGCAAAGCCAGCTTTTACCCTGGAAATAAATATCCAACTTGTAGTGCTTAGGATCCAGGGTCTACTATTCAAAGGGAAGACAAGCTACAAATTATGTGGAACTGTGGTTGGAGAGGCTTCAGAAGCCAGTGAGGAATGCATCAGAATTAGGGAGTCTCACGGCAACCAGACTCCATTCTAATGGTAGGACAGTATTCATAATCTCAGCATATGCACCACAGTAGGGTTGTAATGGTGAAGAGCACACATTCAGACAATTGCAAGACCTACTACATAAAGCAGAACAACAAAAAGTAGAAGTTATGTTCTTACCATAACGTTCCATGTTAGGTGTCTTCTTCTCGCCTTCTTCTTGCTGGACGGGGTTCGGAGCCGACCTCGGCTCCGACTCGGCCACTCTAAAAGCTCAAGAGTTGGTTCCACCGGCTCGAGGCTCCCCTTATATCCCACAATGCTAGGCGAGAGTTACCTCAGATCTCGTTTGTAAGCTAACCCCAGCTTATAATAGTTACAGAATAACTCAAAACAGAGTCCACCTCTAACAACAGGGAGAAAGAAGGGTGACCTACATCCTGATTCAGGAGATATGCAAGCAGCATATGTCTAAGAAAGAGGTGGTAGAAAGAGAGGTCACAATCACAACTCCTCTAGGTCTGTCCAGGCCAGGGGGAAGGAGGGTGGGACGCAAGAAGAAGGCGAAGAAGACAACTAACATGGAACGTTATGGTAAGAACATAACTTCTATATGTTAAGTTGTCTATCTCGCCTTCATTCTTGCTGGATGGGACCGGCCCCTAGCACCTTGTCCCGGGTGGCCTAACGGAACAGACTCCTGAGAACAGTGGAACCAAAGTTAGCTCTATGCCTAGAAGCTAAATCCAACTTATAATGAGAAATGAAAGTGTGAGGAGTAGCCCAAGTAGCCGCTGCACAAATGGTGTCAATAGGCAGTCTGTCTTGGAAGGCTAAGGAAGTAGCCAAAGCTCTTGTAGAATGGGCCTTAGGTTTATTAGGCAGCTTTTGGTGTCTAATCTCATAAACAAGGGTAATCAGAGATGTAAGCCATCTAGATAATGATACCTTTGAAACTGAAAGTCCCTTTCTGCCTTCTGCATAGGAGACAAACAGTTGGTCAGATTTTCTGAATTGTTTTGTTCTATCCAAATAGTACCTCAACTGACGATGAACATCTAGCCAGTGTAATTTTTGTTCAGACCTATTGGAATATTCTGGAAAAAGACAGGGAGGTCAATGCTTTGATTTAGATTTGACGTCGAGACTACCTTAGGTAAAAAGGACGGGTTGGTTCATAAGGATACCCTGTCCTTATGGAACAATAGATACGGAGGTCGACAGCTGAGTGCATGAAGTTCTGAGACTCTTCTAGCTGAAGTAATAGCTACCAGAAAGAGAGTCTTCCATGATAGCAATTTTAAAGAACAGGATGCTGCAGGTTCGAAAGGGGGTAGAATCAAAGAAGTAAGAACTAAATTTAGGTCCCAAGGAGAAGGAGGATTTCTTATAGGAGGTCTGAGAAGAAAAACTCCTTTCAAAAAGGCTTTGCAAAGCTTGTGGGACATTAAGGCAGACTCAGAAATACCCACATGAAAGTTAGAGATAGCTGCCAATTGAACTTTAAGAGTAGAAGGGGATGAACCTGCATGGAAGAGTTCAGCTAGAAAATCAAGGACTATTTGGATGGAAGCAGTGAAAGGATCAATGTCCCTTCCTTGAGCCCAAATTGTGAAACGTTTCCATTTACTCAAGTAAATCTTCCTAGTGGAAGATTTATGGGAAGCTATCAAAATATCTCGAACAGAGTGAGATAATTGAGGAAGCCTGGCTAAGGTTGGAACTGGAGGAACCAAGCAGTGAGGTTCAGAGAGGGGAGGGAGCGATGTAACTGACCCGATTGATGGATCAAAAGATCTGGAACTAGGTCCAGATGCCAAGGTCGCTCCAGTAGAAATTGATGTAGAAAGGGGAACCACACCTGTCGAGGCCAGTAAGGAGCAATGAGGATCAACGAGGCCTTCTGAGCGATAGCTTTCTGTATCACTTGAGAGATTAGTGGGAAGGGAGGAAATGCATACAGAAGTCCCCGGGGCCAAACTTGGACTAGAGCGTCTCTGCTGGGTTGGCCTGGTAAAGGGAATAGGGTGAAATAATGTCTGCACTTGCTGTTTTGGGGAGTAGCAAAAGATCGCAGCAAGGCTGACCCCACTTGAGAAAAATCTCTCTCACAACAGAGTCTTTCAGAGACCACTCGTGAGGCATGAGGATAGCTCTGCTCAATTTGTCCGCTATTTGATTGGACTTCCCGGGGATGTGCGTTGCTATCAGAAAACGCTGAGAAGAAATCGCCCATTGCCACAATCTGAGTGCTTCTCGACACAGGGGGTAGGACCTGGTTCCGCCTTGTTTGTTGATGTACCACACTACAGACATATTGTCTGTCTGGATTGCAATCGTTCCCAAGGGGAGAAAGTCTTGAAGGGCTTGCAACGCTAAAAGCACTGCTCTCATCTCCAGAACATTTATGTGCAAGTGGCATTCGTCTGGTTGCCATGTGCCCTGGACCGTCCTGCCCTGATAATGCCCCCCCCACCCGATCAGGGAGGCGTCCGTTGTCAGAGTAGCAACCGGAGGGAGGAACAAAGGGTCTTCCCAACCAGAGCTGAGGGGAAGACATCCACCACATGAGATGATTTCTGCACGCCTGCGTGATCATAATGGTGTGGGACATTGGAAGTTGCTGGTATGACCATTGTGTAAAGAGCATCCATTGAAGGATTCGCATGTGGAATCTGGCTAATGGAAGCAGAGGTATGGCAGCCGCCATAATTCCCAACACTTTCAGAACTAACCTGGCTTTGATTCTGTTGTTGTTGAAAAGGAATGAGACCAGTCTGTGTATGTCTGTTATTCTCTGATCGGTTAGCCTCGCAGACATGTCTACTGTGTCTAGATTTGCGCCTATGTAGGTAATAGTACGACAAGGCGACAAAACAGACTTTTCGCAATTTATTGAAATGCCTAACTTTTGACAAATGCGAAAAGTGTAATCCCTGGCCATCAGAAGGAGATGCTTGGTGGGAGCTGTGAGGAGCCAGTCGTCCAAATATGGAAACACCTGGAATCCTTGTCGTCTCAGGTGAGAAGCGCTACCACTGCCATGCATTTGGTAAACACCCGGGGGGCAGTGGTGAGACCAAAGGGCAGGGCCCTGAATTGAAAATGACTGGTTCCCAGCCTGAAGCGGAGGAATCTTCTGGAGCGTCTGTTCATTTTTATGTGATAGTACGCATCCTGAAGGTCTATAGAGCACATCCAGTTTCCTTTTCCCAATAGGGGAAGGATGGACTGCAGCGTGACCATCCGAAATCTTGTTTTCTTGACTGATCTGTTCAAGATACTGAGATCCAAAATTGGTCTCCAGTCCCCTGTTTTCTTTGGAACTAAAAAGAACCTTGAGTAGATTCCGGATCCTTGCTGGTCTGCTGGAACTGACTGAATTGCTCTTTTTGCAAGCAGTTTTGAAATTTCCAAAACCGCTAGATCCCTTTGTGCGGGTGGAACATCTGGAAGGGATTTTTTTGATTGTTTCGGAATGCGAAGAAAGGGGATAGAATAGCCTTCGGAAATGGACTGTACCCATTTGTCTTGAGTCAGGGATAGCCAGGCTTTTGGGTACAGTGACAACCTTCCCCCGACTGCCTCCGAAGGTGGGCAGCCGGGCAACACCTCAGGGATGCTGAAAGGGCTTATCAGAGAAGGCTTCTCGATTGCCCTGGTTCTGCAGAGCCCCCCTGCCTCGAGGGCGACGTCTACCATTGTTATTCCCGCCTCTGCCTCTGGCGGGGTAACTACTTTGTGCGTCAGGCGAAGTCCCTTGATTTTGTTTACGGAACCACATTTTCCCACTTTTCTGGCCTTTGGGGTAAGGCCTAGAAGGAGTAGAAAAACGGACTCAGACGGCAGAAAGAGTCTTGCCATCAGTCTCGCACCTAGTCAAGGTTTCTTTCACTTGAGGACCAAATAGAGATGATCCATCAAACGGGGAGTTAGTGAAAGACGTCTTGAAGGGTTCCGCAAAATTGCATAGCCGCATCCAGGCATGCCTACGTAAGGCCACACCTGTCCCTGCGGACCTACTCGCTCCATCAGCCGCATAAGAAAGGAGGCGCATGGAGGAGTTGGCTATGGAGTTAAGGGTAGCCAGCTGAGTGTTCATTTTATTTTGAAACCCCGCAGCTGTAGGATCCTTCAACATGTCACTCGCTTCTTTAATCAAGTCCCTTTGAAGACGAGTGAAATGGCACAGGTAGTTCAGCGAATGCATAGTAAATGTCGCTGACGAAAACATCCGCTTCCCGTACCTGTCCATGGACCTAGATTCCTTGTTAGGTGGATGGACAGGTACTGAAGGATCAGCTAGTTCCTTCTTAGTGGCAGCAGCTACCACCATAGCATCCACAGAAACTCCTTTTGTCAAGAACTGCTTGTCTGCTGGTGCCGTTATGAATTTGGAGGGTCTCCTGGGAGTGGGGTCCACTGAATCAGGAGCCGTCCATGCCTTTTTAGCAACCACCTGCATGAGGGGGTCAAAGGGGGGGGATACCCAGGAGGTGGAAGGGCGAGAGCCAAACGCCTCAAGATATACAGATTCATCCTCCGAAGGGTTAAGGGCTGGCCAATTTCCCCTCTGCTTCAGGATCTCTAGAATGTCTGCAAGAGAGACATCTTCAGAAGGGGAACGGGGGGAACCCTCGGAATCATCTAAATCTGTATCAGATGTGATTGACTCAGGTGAGTCAATGTGTTTCCTCTTACACTTCCTCTTCCGAGGGGGCTCTTCTGCCAAGTCAGGAGAGGCCTCGAAGAGGATGAGATCCCACAGGGGTTCCTGAGGAGCTGGCTCCCTGCGGTCCGGGATGAGGGAGTGAGTCGACTTGACCTGAGGCACCGTAGAGGGAGGGAGGGGCAGACGGCGCCGACTGTGGGGTAGAGCCAGGCTCTAACACACTCCGCATGACCTCGAAAGCACCCCTGTCAGGCAAAGCCAGAGGCCCCGCCCGAAGCTGAGAACCCCTCGGCACCGACAGTGATGGCTCCGAGGCCGATGTCGGAGCCGAACTCACCAGCGCCGAAGCTCCGAGAGGAAGAGCGGGGTCGGACAAGGGTCCGATGCCACTCACCCCCTCGGAGCTGACGAGGGAAGTCCGGCGCCGAGATTCTTCCAAGGAAGAAATCGGAGCAGACGACGGAGCCGAAGACAATTGTATCGGCTCCGACGCTATCACAGTCTCGGTTCCGACACGACCCGGCTCCGAGCTCAAGAGAGTCGAAGGAGGAATATATTTGATGGACAGGGGCAGGCATCGACTGATGAGTCGGGCTCTGAAGCATCTGGGCCAGTGCCTCGGACTTAAGAAGTCGACTCACTACCCTCTGAAGGTCATGATCCGACAACCTCGATGACCTAGAGGAGTGAGATCTTTGGCTCCGTTCAGACAGCAGGGGAGATCCTGGAGCCGAATGAACGGAGCCAAGGGATGGTGACCTGGACCTCTTCCTAGTTGTCGGCTCCGAAGGTCTGGTCGGAGCCGACACGGAATTTAATACCTCGGCTCCAGCCGGAGCCGAGGGAACCACAGAAACTGTGGACTGAGACTCATCGGCTCCAGCCGGAGCCGATGTAGGCAGAGGTTTAGAAGCCTTAGGTCTCGGCTCAGTTGTCGGAGCCGAAGACCTAGATGCCTTGGAGGGCTTCCCTGAAGACACAGTTAGGGAATCCTCTGGCTTGAGTAAGCCTCTTAAAATTAACTTATTTTTCTTTCCTGCAGGACCCTGGGGCTGAAGCCATGGCAAACAGCACAGGAGTCCTGCAGGTGCAAAGGTCCCAGACAGTAGACACAAGAAGTGTGAGCGTCTGTCAGAGACATTTTCTGACAGCACGCATCACACTTCTTGAATCCGGAGACCTTTGCTTCTTTAGACATCTCAAAGGTGTAATCACACACACAGTCACAAACACACTGATTACACCCTGTCTAGTTTAACTTAAAATAAAACAACTATCTAGGTTTTAATTTAAGAAAAAAATAACACACACACACTCTACTAGGGAAAGAAAAAGGCCTGTAGGCCCAGGGAAGAACTTAAAGTTCTTGTGGGGAAAAAACAGGAATTTTTAAGAAAGGGGATAAGAATTCCTCTAAACTAAGGGAAATAAGTCTAAATATTAAAATTAAAGGGGTTTTAATACACTAACTTTACAAGAAAGTCACTTACCAAGAACCGGTAGAAAACCAACACCTCGATCGCTGTAGCGGCAAACGAGATCTGAGGTAACTCTCGCCTAGCATTGTGGGATATAAGGGGAGCCTCGAGCCGGTGGAACCAACTCTCGAGCTTTTAGAGTGGCCGAGTCGGAGCAGAGGTCGGCTCCGAACCCCATCCAGCAAGAATGAAGGCGAGATAAGACAACTTAACATCTGGTGTTGATAATGGGTGACCTGAATATACACAATGGGAAAGACAGAACAGGATATCGGGACTGCCTGGGTCCACATGGGTGGGGCAACAGGAATAAAGGAGGAGAGGCCATGCTAGACTTCAGCCTGGCAAATGGCTTGACAGTAGCAAACACATGGTTTAGAGAGAGAGTCACAAGATCACATACTAGAGTGACCAACATGTAATTCAGGTAGACTTCCTTCTAGTAAGGAAAAGGGCACTGGGGTACAAACAGTGACTGCAAAGTCATTCACAGTGAAACAGTCATCTCACAGCATAAACCACTACTTGCAACAATTGGCTGCAAGCCATCGTCAGAGAAAACTCTAAGGTCAACAGAGACCAGGATGAAGACCTGGAACTTAACTGGAGAGAAGTACAGCATAACAATGAATTACTCAGGGCTCTAGCATCCCAAGAAAAGGAGGAATTAAGTGGACCTAAAGCAGAATGGCAACGCCCCAAAACAGCATGTGTGAGGACTATAGAACAGGTAATGTGGCTGAGCCATGTATGGAAATAAGGTACATAAGGAAAGCTGGTGGAGGAATGGTCCAGGAAATCATCAAAAGAAAGGAGTAGTTCAGGAAAAAGTGGGACATAGAAAAGATGGACCAGGCTAGGAAGGAATACTGGTTGGCTAACAAAGAGGTTAAGAAAGGAATTGCAACAAAGAACAGGGAATTAGAAACTCTACCAGGTCCTGGAAAGTGACTTAGTAGGTGACAAAAACTAGATCAGACTGCAAGACAAAGACAGAAAGATAGAAATAGTCAGACACCCTTCATAAAGGATGCCAGCAACGACCTGCTCAGTAGTTCCCAGGACACCACAGATAGTCAAGCAATACTGCCAGCACCTACTGAACGAAGAAAACCCACAGACACAGCCTACAGTGAGAGAAGGGAAGCCCACCATACAAGTAAGGAGAGCACTAAGGAAAATAAAAGTCAGGGAAAGCAGCAGGCTCAGATGAGGTCACAGTAGATATGATAAAGATGTTGGATGAGACAGGTAAGAAATGGCTCCTGAGGGTACTTACTGCAGTGTGTAGAGAAAGCCATATCCCTGATGAGTGGAAAACAATCATACTTGAGTGCCAGTTTACAACAAATGGGACCATCCACAACTGTGGGCAGTACAGAGGTATAAAGCTCCTATTACAATGCATGAATGTTCTGGAGAGCGTGACTGAAAAACGCAGAGTAACAGAAAGTAAGATGGGAGATAAACAGTTTGGAATAAGATCAGGATGCAGCACAACTGACCCAGCGTTTGCATTGAGACAGATGAGAAGAAACTAGAAATGAGGTGCGTGTCCAAACTGGGCATTCTTAGACTTGGAGAAAGCATATGACAAGGTCCTAAGAAACCTAATTTGGGTAGTCATGCCATGATTCAAAGTCCTGGAAACATTGGCAGAATTAGTGCAGGCTATGTACAAGAGCCCAATGACTCAAGTACTTACAGTGTTCGGTCTCAGAGAGGGGTTCCCAGTGGGTGTGCAGCAGGGTTCAGCTCTTAGCCCACTGCTATTCATACTGGTGATGGGTGCATTAGTAAACAGGTCACAGGGGACATAAAACAGTTACTGTATGCAGACCATGTGGCATTACAGGCAAACTCTGAGCAAGAACTTCAGCCAAGGGTTGGGGAATGGAAAGCAAAACTGAAGGCACATGGGATGAAACTGAACACAGATAAGACAGTGCTAACGGCATCAAATTGTGGAAAATTGAAAAAGCTGAGAATTGAGATAGAAGGAAGACAGTGGAGCAGGTTAACAGCTTCAAGCATCTGGGAGGGGTGGTTGAGAAGGAGTCTGAATGAAGATGTCAAAGCTAGAATAAGAGGGGCTGCAGCTAACTGGCACAGACTGCCAGATGTAATGTACGACAAAAGAATGCCAAAGAAACTGAGAAGTAAAATGTTCAAAGCAGTGGTGCAACCAAGTACTACTGTACTGTACAGAAACCTGAGCAGTAAACACACAGCAGATGAAGAAGCTAGAGGTGGTGAAAATGAAGTGCCTGAGGCGGATGATAGGATACACACTGTGGGACAAACATAAATGAGGAGAGAGCAGAAGCCAAAATAGCTCCAACTGCAGAAAAGATCAGAGAGAACAGATTACTTTGACACAGTATTATACACTTTACTGCTAGACACACTATCCAAACTAGAATGCTTCACAACCAGTCTTCTGTGGTTCCAAAGTTAACTACATGATCAGAGACAAGCTGTGAAATGGTCCAACTCTCCCCTTCCTAACAAAACCCTTCAGGAGCCCCAAGGGTCCATCTTATGACCTCTACTTTTCAACATATTAACCAATTATTTACTCTTCCCCAGGAGCATTAACTCAATTCACAAAGACTCAGCTTTAATCTGTACCTCATGCACTCTCCAAGAACTACAAATCAAAACCTAACAATCTTTCACAGCAACTGAAGCATGGCTCAGTGTCCCAACTCTAAATCCCCCCCAAAAAATAAATTATAGCCTTTCACCCCAAAATCACAATCTTCAACCCAGGTCAATTTAATACTCTTGCAGCTGACAAAACCATCTTGGAAACTGTACAAGATGCTAAACTCTTGGGTGTTGTTGGTGATTAAAACTAGACTTCGATCTTCATATCCAACAAAACACCACATATAAAGCTAGGACTTCTCTACAGAAACAATTTCTTACACTTCCACCTTGGCCACAACCTTCTTGCTTCCATCACTATTCTATGGATCCTGTATACTAACCAATCTAAAAAAACTCCATCAAGACCAAATTAGATCAGTGCTACAACAAAGTAGCAAAGTCTGCAACAAGCTTTAACTACTGTACACATCCACTGTATACCACTAAAAGAATTAAGTTGGTTGGAACTATCAAACCACCTCACTTGTACACATCTAGACACAATCCACAATTTAAGTCTATAGGCCCCACAGCCTACCCTGCCCTATTTACCCTAGTCCAACCTTATAACCAAACAGAGCTCTCAGATCAGAAGATAAAAACCTTCTTGATACTTTACAAACCTTCCAGAAACCAAAGAAAATCACTTTACTCGGACGCTATTGCCAAGTTACGGAATTCCCACTCAGACTGTCTCTTAGACCAACTCACTTTAAAGCCTCCTTAAAAGAACACAAGTCATGGCTATGTACATGCCTTACTCCAGGCTAATCATCTTTTCCATCCTTTAATCTCCTCTTACTTCAACCTCACCTTCTCCTAAACTGATCCACTATCACATTAAATTTTATAAAACCAAGCACCACTATCTCCAGCAACACACACACACCTACCAGGGTACTAATACCCTGACTGTTCTCAATTCAATCTGATCATGACACTGAAAACATACCCTAAGAAAATATTATCTACCCAAGAAATTTATTTCAGCGGTATATTACTGTAAAATAACCCAGCCACTGGGGATGCACAAGCCAGTGCATTTCTTTGTGCCGGTCCCAAGCCTGGATAAATGGGGAGGGTTGTGTCAGGAAGGGCATCCGGCGTAAAAATTCTGCCACATAACTTACGGCGCGAAAATGTAATATTTCCATACCGGATCGGTCGAAGCCCGGGTTAACTACCGCCACCAGTACTGTTAGCCAACAGGGTGCTGGCGAAAATTGGGCTACTGTTGGCCGAAGGAGAAGAGGAGGGTGAAGGCATGCCCAAAGGCAGGAAGAGAGGAGGAAGGTTAGGAGTGTAGCAGTGAGGGTATGAACTTTGAATGCTGGCAGTATGACTGGTATAGGAAGAGAGCTAGCTGATATGATGGAGAGAAGGAAGGTTGATATATTGTGCGTGCAAGAGACCAGATGGAAGGGAAGTAAGGCCATGTGTTTAGGAAACGGGTTCAAATTGTTCTATCATGGTGTGGATGGCAGAAGAAATGGGGTAGGGGTTATACTAAAGGAACAATATGCCAAGAGTGTTTTAGACGTGAAGAGTGTGTCTGATAGAGTGATGTTTATGAAGCTCGAAATTGATGGTGTAATGATGAATGTTGTTGGTGCATATGCTCCACAAGTTGGGTGTGCGATGGATGAGAAAGAGAAATTCTGGAGCGAGTTGGATGAAGTTGTGGTGAGTGTACCCAAGGGTGAGAGACTAGTGATTGGAGCGGACTTTAATGGGCATGTTGGTGAAGTGAACAGAGGGGATGAGGAAGTGATACGTAGGTATGGTGTTAAGGAGAGGAATGCAGAAGGTCAGATGATTGTGGATTTTGAGAAAAGGATGGACATGGCTGTGGTGAATACGTATTTTAAGAAGAGGGAGGAGCACAGGGTGATGTACAAGAGTGGAGGAAGATGCACGCAGGTGGATTATATCCTATGTAGGAGGGCCAGTCTGAAGAAGATTGGAGACTATAAAGTGGTGGCAGGGGAAAAGTGTAGTTAAGCAGCATAGAATGGTGGTCTGTAGGATGACGGTGATCAAGAAGAGGAGGAGTGTGAAAGCAGTGCCAAGGATTAAATGGTGGAAGTTAAAAATGGGTGACTGTGAAGTGGAGTTTACGGAAGAGTTAAGACAAGCACTGGGAGGCAGTGGAGAGTTACCGAATAGCTGGGTAACTACAGCAGAACTAGTAAGGGAGACTGCTAGAAAGGTGCTTGGTGTGACATCTGGACAGAGGAAGGAGGACAAGGAGACCTGGTGGTGGAATGAGGAAGTACAGGAGAATATACAGAGGAAGAGGCTGGCAAAGAAGAAGTGGGATTGTCAAAGAGATGAAGAAAGTAGACATGAGCATAAGGAGATGAGGCACATGGCAAAGAGAGGTGGCGAAAGCCAAGGATAAGGCGTATGGAGAATTGTATGAGAGATTGGACACTAAAGAGGGAGAAAAGGACCTGTACCGATTGGCTAGACAGAGGGACAGAGCTGGGAAAGATGTGCGGCAAGTAAGAGTGATAAAGGATAGTGAGGGAAAGGTACTCACAAGAGAGGAGAGTGTTGAGTAGATGGAAATAGTATTTTGAGAGGCTGATGAATGAAGAGAATGAGAGAGAGACAGAAGGTTGGATGATGTGGGGATAGTGAATCAGGAAGTGAAACAGATTAGCAAGGAGGAAGTAAGGACAGCTATGAAGAGGATGAAAAATGGAAAGGCTGTTGGTCCAGATGACATCCCAATGGAAGCATGGAGGTGCTTAGGAGAAATGGCAGTGGACTTTTTAACTAGATTGTTTAATGAAATTTTGGAAAGTCAGAGGATGCCTGAGGAGTGGAGACGCAGTGTTTTGGTACCTATCTTTAAGAATAAGGGTGATGTGCAGAGATGCAGTAACTACAGAGGGATAAAATTGATCAGTCACAGCCTGAAGTTATGGGAGAGAGTAGTAGAAGATAGGTTAAAAAGGGAGGTGATTATTAGTGATCAGCAGTATGGTTTCATGCCAGGAAAGAGCACTATAGATGCGATATTTGCTCTGATAGTGTTATTGGAGAAATACAGAGAAGGTCAGAAGGAATTGCATTGTGTCTTTGTAGACTTGGAGAAAGCATATGACAGGGTGCGTAGAGAAGAGTTGTGGTATTGTATGAGGAAGTCAGGAGTGGCAGAGAAGTATGTAAAAGTGGTACAGGATATGTAAGAGGGTAGTGTGACAGTGGTGAGGACTGCAGTGGGAGACACAGATCCGTTTAAGGTGGAGGTGGGATTACATTAAGGATCAGCTCGGAGTCCTTTCTTATTTGCAGTGATGGACAGGTTGACAGATGAGATCACACAGGAGGCCCCGTGGACTATGATGTTTGCAGATGACATTGTGATCTGTAGCGAGAGTAGGAATCAGGTTGAGGAGACTCTGGAGAGGTGGAGATATGCTCTAGAGAGCAGAGGAATGAAGGTCAGCAGGGCTAAGACAGAATATGTGTGTGTAAATGACAGGGAGGGTAGAGGAATGGTGAGGAAGCAGGGAGTAGAGTTGGTAAAGGTGGACGAGTTTAAGTACTTGGGCTCAACAGTTCAGAGTAATGGTGAATGTGGAAGACAGGTGAAGAAGAGAGTACAGGCAGGGTGGAATGGGGGGAGAAGAGTGTCAGGAGTGATTTGTGACAGACGGGTACCAGTAAGAGTGAAAGGGAAGGTCTACAAGACAGTAGTGAGACCAGCTATGTTATATGGGTTGGAGAAAGTGGCACTGACAAAAAGGCAGGAGTCAGAGCTGGATGTGGCAGAGTTAAAGATGTTAAGATTTGCACTCGGTGTGACTAGGATGGATAGGATTAGGAATCAGTATATTAGAGGGTCAGCTCATGTTGGACAGTTTGGAGACAAAGCAAGAGAGTGACGAGACTGCGTTGGTTTGGACATGTGCTGAGGAGGGATGATGGGTATTATTGGGGAAAAGATGCTAAGGATGGAGCTGTCAGGTAAGAGGAAAAGAGGAAGGCCTAAGATAAGGTTTATGGACGTGGTGAGAGAGAGGACATGCAGGCGGTTGGTGTGACAGAGCAAGATGCAGAGGATAGGAAGAAATGGAAAGAGATGAGCCGCTGTGGCGACCCCCAATGGGAAAAGCCGAAAAATGATGATGGTATATTACTGTAAAATGTACGTACTTTAAGGAAATACCAACTACCCAAGAAGCTTATCTCCATTTGTGCACAAATGTTAACACTAAATATTCTACTATTATAGCAAAAACAACCTTAACTGACTTCATAATACAAACATTACTGTTCCTATATTTGTAATACATTATGATATAATATAATGTGTAACATAGTCAAAACGTGGAAGTTGTGTATTGTGTGTATAACTAAACTTTTACATGGAGCTTTTCCCCCCAGGCCTCTGCTGAAAATGGGTTGTGTGACCCAATCAGACTATCCTAGTAAATAAATAAAATTACGGTGGTTTAGGCACATGTGCAGGAAAGCATAACACAATCTGGTGAAAAACATTTGGGACAGACAGGAAGAAGGCAAGAGGAAGCGGTGGAGACTAGCAAAGAGATGGATGGATTGGGTGCAAGAAGATATGTGACAGTCAGGCACGAGTATACAAGAGAGTAGGAGTGTGACATGCATTAAGACAAGGATGGCAACAGTTAACACGACACCCCAACCTCAAATATAAGAAAAAAGAGAAAGGGGGTTAACAAGGATAATGATGATGATAATGCTTGGTGAAGGTATGGACAGAAGACCATATAGCAGCCTCAAAGATGGAATTGCTATCCAGTCCTTTAAAGCACAAGCAGCAACCCTTCTGGTAGAAAGAGCCTTTGCTGATGAAGAAAGGCATTTACCATAGGTTCATAGGTGTGTACTAGGCTAATGGCCCTGGAACCTCTGCAAGCCTAGCCCGTAGATATCCCTGTCATTGTGCCGTCTGACGTTAGTTACCAGTGCCTATATCTTAGAAGAGCCACTGGAGTGATCCCTGGGGTGTATCTTCTATTTCCCATCCACTCGTCAAGATTTCTCTTGAAGAGGGGCCAGTGTGGTGCTCTGGTTAACCTGTATAGGGAGTCTATTCCAGAGCATGGGCAGTCTCTGGGTTATAAACCTGTCCCTCCAGCATGTTCTGTTGATAGCAGTAATGAGGTTGAGGACTCTGGAGCGTGTGGGGGGAGGGATTGGGATTTCTTTAGATGGAGCATTTCAAGAGGGCAGAGTCACACATGGCTTTTTAAGTCAAGCTGAGAGCGCCTGTTAGTAGACAATATGAGACAGAGAATAGCTGGAGTTTTTTTTTTTAGTCTGCCCATGTAGGACATGTGTTTAAGGCCTAGGATCCTCTGTGAGGAACTTTTGCAGCCTCTCCAGCTGTTGCAGGTGTCTAATGAGGTACATGCCAAATGGGGCAATGCACTCAATGATTGGTCTAATGAAGGAAGAGTAACGAGAGATGATGACCTCTCTATTCCTGGATGAAAACCCCTTGGTAATGAGATTCATTTATTTATTTACATTTATTTACCGGGAAAGTCAGACTGGGCCAGAAGCCCATTTTCAGCAGAGGCCCTGAAAAGCTCCACAGAAATACAAGCAATATACAAAAAATATATAGTACAATAATATACATATAATACGATGCAGAATAAATATCTTCTAGTTAGTCTATACAAAGCAGTATTCAATACAGTTTTCTAGTAGACACAGGTTCAAAAAGAAAAAACAGCATTTCAGTGAATATCACTGAGACAAAAAAAATAGTCTGTACATATTAATAGCTATGACCAAATAAGATTTCCTTTATATTTATTTATTTTTTGAGTAGTAATAAACACTGCCAACAGGGACAAAATGAGATGAGGAGTGGAGTGTGTTGAGAGACTTACAGATATCTTGTCAGTCAGGTTTGGCAAAGGAGCAATGCCAGTTCTTGGATAGATGTTCAAATAGTACTTGTTTAAAACTGGTATACTCATGTGTGTTTTGGAGGGTGTGTGGTACATAGTTCCATAATTTGGCTATTTGACTTGAGAATAGGGCTTCACCATGAATACTGTTAGTTTTTGTTTACTGTGAGAAAGTTCGTCTGCAGACCTTGGACTTTGTGGGCATGAATAGGGAAAGTACAGTTGTGTACACTTACCATAAATGTAGATGTTAGAGTGTATTCATTGTTGCAGTCATCACATTTGAGTTATCCCTGCCAGGGTAGCCCTCTGCCGACTTGAATACCAGAGGCTTAGTATTTCTGCATCGGTTGCTGTCGCTTCAGGACTGACGTCAGGTCATCAGTAGTATAAAGTAAGGCAGCCAACGCCTTTACATCAGTTTTTCTTGCCCTAACCTGGCAGGAGTCACCAAGTAGGAGCCACGTTCTGGTGGAAGAAACCCACCAGCAGAAAGAAAATACTAATGTCCCTTGTAAGGAAAGAGAAGAAAGGGGGATGGAGGGAAACCACGACTGCAACAGTGAATACACTCGAACATCAACATTTATGGTAAGTGTACACAACTGTACTATTTTCTTAGTGTTTCACTGTTTCTGTTAACACATTTGGGTTGATTTCCAAAGCTGAGGAAATAGGTGGAGACAGTCAAGGAAAGTAGGAGCTGGCTAGGATGCCCTGCACAACTGCAGAGGCAAACCCTGTCCTGGAGTTGAAGAAGAGAGGCAGGAGGTAATGTTTGGTAAAAGTGGGAACAGATGTCCAGGTGGCAGCCTCCAGGATGTCTCTGGTGGGGACTCCTCTGAGAAAAGCTGCAGAGGTGGAGGCTGCCCTGGTGGAGTGAGTCCTGACCCCCTTGGGGGGAGGCTTTCTTTGTTGTTTGTAACAGAAATGGTTCGTTTGGAGATGGCTTTGCCTTCTGCTCTTGTAGCAAAGCTGACCCGCAATTGTTCAGACTCTGAAGGATTTAGTCCTGTCTAGATGGAATCTGAGCTGTCTGTGCACATCTAGAGAGTGCAGGATCCTTTCCCCCTTGTTCTGTGGATTAGGAAAAAAGGTGGGCAAATTAATGGATTGGTTGAGAGCCACACTGGACACCATCTTGGGCATGAAGGATGGGTTAGTTCTGAGGGATACCCTGTCAGCATGGATGATGATGAAGGGTTCCACAGCCATGAGTGCTTGCAGCTCGGAGACTCTTGGCTGATGCTATGGGCAGAAGGAAAGCGGTCATCCAGGAAAGAAATTTTAGCTCTGCAGAAGAAGCTGGTTCGAAAGGGGACAAGGTGAGCTTTTCCAACACAAAGTTAAGGTCCCAAGCTGGGGGTGGTGCTCTTCTGGGTGGCCTCAGGCTGCTAGGGCCTCTTAGGAACTGTTTGATCAAAGGGTGTGAGAAAAAGGGCTGCTCAGTGGGGAAATGAGCAGAGATAGCAGAAGCATGAATTTTTATAGAGAGAGGCCACTGCGTAGTAAGTCAGCTAAATAATCCAGGATGAAAGGGAGGTAGGGCTGTGCTGTATTGGCTCCCTTAGCCAGGATCCAGGTGCAGAACCGTTTCCATTTGTCAGCATAAGACTTTCTAGTGCTAGGGTGTCTGGCCTCGCGTATAACATCTAGAACCCGTTTACTGAGGTTGGCAGATTTTTCCAGGTTAAGGAATATGCCAAGCTGCCAAACTGAGCGTCTGCAATTCGGGATGCATGAATTCCCCTTCCCTCTGGGTCAGGAGATTTGGAATCCGAGGAAAGATGCCATGGTAGCAGTGGGGACAGGTTGCACAGCAAGGAGAATCAAGGTTGGCGAGGCCAGTCTGGCACTATAAGAATTGTCCTTGGTTTTCCTCCTTTATTTTGAGCAGTTCCCTGGGGATGAGAGGTAGTGGAGGAACGGCACAGACCGATAAGACTGACTCAGGAGAAGGAGAGGGCATTGACTTTCCAAGCCATGCAGAGATGCTCCCTATTGCAGAATTTGCTGAGCTGATGCCTGGTGTGGGACACAGAGTTCAACCTTCGGGGTGTCCCATTTCAGAATTATTAGGGCGAAAGTTTTTCTGTTGAGCTGCCAGTCGTGTGGGTCCAGAAGATTTCTGCTTAACTGGTCTGCCAGAGAGTTCAAAGAACCTGGTAGGAATTGTACTAACAGGTGCAGTTGCACAGCAGAGACTGTGTGCCAAAGAGTCAGGGCCAGCCAGCAGAGAGAGTAGGAGTGAGTCCCTCCCTGCTTGTTGATGTACCACATCACAGTAGTGTTGTCTGTTTTGATCAGGACAGCCCCTTGGGGAAAAAAAAGGGGTTTGAAAGCTATCAAGGCGTGCTGGGCAGCGATCATCTCTTTTTGGTTGATGTGCAGAGGGATATGTCTAGGTGTGCACCCCAAGCATAGGCCGATGCATCTGTGGTAAGGGTCTGGGCGTGAGGGGTAGTGAGAAAGGTAGTCCCTTGTTGTGGGAGCATGCTGTTGCTCACCAAAGAAAGCCTTTTCTGAGGCAAGCATTTATAGGTATGAGTCTCCAGGTCTTGAGAGTGTTGACACCAAAGGCTTTTTAGGTACCACTGAAGTTTCTTCATATGTAGTCTGGCATATGGAATGAGTAGTATGCAAGATGCCATGAACCCCAGAGTTTGCAGGATCTTCCTTGCAGATAACTAGGGTCCGGCTAGTTGAGAGAAGTAGGCTGTCACGAAAATTTGTTTTTCTGGTGTAAGGAATGCCATCTGGGATGCTGTGACCAGACTTGCTCCCAGGAAGATAATCTTTTGGGTTGTAACCTGTTTGGATTTCTTTTCATTGCTTGTGTACCCATATAGGGAGGTTAGTAGGGTCTTTACAAAGGCCAGGTGATTGAGCAGCTTTTCATGGCTGTCTGCTTGAACAAGACAGTCGTCTATGTACGGGTAAATTTGGATATTCTTTTGTCTGCAAAAGGCAATGGCTGGAGCCAGATATTTTGCGAAAACTCTGGGAGCAGTAAATAAGCCAAAAGGAAGTGCAGAGAAGTGGAAGTGTTGAGATCCTGCACTGAAACAGAGATTTCCTGAACGATTCCCTGTTAGGAATGTGGAGGTAGGCCTCTTTTAGATCTAGGGTGGCTAGCCAAGCATCCTTGGAGAGCATGGGTAGCAGCTGCTGAAGGGTGAGCACTTTGAATTTTGGGATCACTTGGAAGGTGTTCAGAATGGAGAGAGGATGGGGGGCCAGGTGCCCTCTTCTGGGCACCAGATAAAGTCTGGAGTAGAAACCTTGGCCTATCTCTTCTGCAGGAATGTGCTCTACTGCCCTCATAGAAAGCAAGGAAAGGATTTGCTTTGGAGCCTCTGCCCCCTGGTTTGGAGGTAGATCTGGGAATCCCTTTGGGGTTGGAAGGGTGTGGAAGGAAAATCTGTATCCCTGAGACACTATGTTGAGAACCCAGTGGTGGGCCCAGGTGCTTCCGTGAAAGGAGAGTTTTCCTCCTAGGGGGTACGTGAAGGTGGGCAGAGGGAAGGGGGTGGGGAAGGTGAGCCACTGTGAGTTCTTACCATAACAAGGTGACTTAGAACTCCCTGGTTTTGAAGTGGAGATAGTCCACTGCTTAGATCTTTGCATTCCCTGTGGCTGCTGTCTGGGGGGGGGGGGGGGGGGTCTGGTTCCCCGGGCCCTGGGCTGTGTTGGCTTAGTAGGAGCAGGAAAGGACCAGTGCTTGGTGGGACAATGCCTGCTGAACCTAGGGGGCTGGACCTATAATAAATCCTTAACTGTCTGCATAGATTTTGCTTTTTCTTCCATCTTTAAGACCTCTTCTGCCTTAGTGCCAAATAAGTTGTCTTTGTGCAAGGGGGCATCTAACAATTTAGATTTGACATGGTCTGGCAGGAGCTGTTCCTTATGCCATCCATGACTTCTAATGACAGATTCAGTGACTGCTGCCCTGCACAATGCTTCTAGGGCATCAAAACCACAGTGCAAGGTGGGTTTAGTTACTTGACTTGCAGAATGCATCAACTCGTGTAACTCTCTAGATTCTGCACAAGCAGGAAATGAAGACATTTTTTGTTTGAGGAGTTCCAGGGTATTTTGCTGAAACATTTGCATATGGAACTGAAAATTTAGTGCCCTGAAAGCAAGAGTAGCTGAGGTGTACACTTTTTTACCCCATCTGTCGAGTGCAAGGGAATCCCTATCTGAGGGGGCGGGATTCTTAGAGGTTGCTTTAATCCCTTTAGGCCCTTGAGAAATTACCTCAGGGTCAGCAGTAAGACCTTTAAAAAGAAATTTGAGAGAGTCAGGGACACTCTAGTACCAGTCTGGTTTTCTGGATGCAGGACGGAGGGTGTCAGAGTCAAGCTGGATTCCAGGAAACCATCATCCACAACCATCCAGGACTGGGGGGTGGCCAAAGGTCTGTGCTGTGGAAGAGCTAAGAATTCCCTGAGTCTCTTTTTAGACTGAGGATAGTCTTGACTCTCCCATTGGAAATGCTCCCTTAAGGTATGAAGGGTTTCCCCAAAGGAAAAATCCTCTGGGGGAGAGGCTGAAGGGATGGAATCCTCTATCAAAATCCTCATAAGTAGAGAGGAGTTGCATGTCTTCATATTCAGATGCATCACAGTCATCTAACTCTTGTTCAGACAAAACTACAGGGGACAGATGTCTTTTCCTTTTGGAGGGGGTAGCTTGGCTTCCCCTGATCAGCATAAGGTCTTCTACGATTTTAAGCATTTGGGACTAAGGCAAGGAAGTAGGTGCCTGAGATTGGGTCATCAGTTTCTTGGGTGTGGTTCGTACCCTAGGCCTAAGAAACACTGTTGTTTTCGAAAGAACGGTAGTTGTGAAAGATGATGTCTTTTTGTGTCAAGAATCGGTAGTGCGAAGGACTTCCTCGGAAGCCGGTGCCTGCCAGTGGCTCCGGACCCACCCAAGGTAGAGATGACCACAGGATCCTTAGTCGAAGAAGAGCTTAGCTGCATACCAGACTCCGAAAGGGTCTCGTTAACAGCCTGTGAATCCACAGAAGGGGCAGCGAAAGCACCTCACCGAGGATCGGAGAACTAACAACTAGCTTAACAGAGGCGTGGTTGGTAGGTTTGGACCTGTGCGGTCCATCTCTGTCTTTATCTTCATGTTTTTTTTTTTTCTGAAGCTCTGCTGTCGGATGGCTTACTGAAGCAATATTGGAATGTGAGGACACAGATATTTCTGGCATTGAACAAAGCACAAAAGCAACAACTGAACAAAGCACAAAAGCGACAATGGGAGTCGTCCTGGTCTGGGCCTAAAAATTGACTGAGTAAGAATGAAAGTCTCGGTGTGGTATTTGCTTTCCACAGACGAGACAATTACTTACTTTTTGTGACATTGGTTAGTACAAGAAAAAAGGATCCCCAATGGGGTACTTAGCTTTAGACTTCAACTTCAATTCGGTAGACGAAACTCAGGTAATTGGCCGACCGGCACTCATACGAAATGCTTCTGCTTTGGGCTCCACAGCAAGAAAGACTGATGTAATGGCATCGGCTGCCTTACTTTATACTACTGACAAACCTGACGTCAGACCTGAAGCGACAGCAACCAACGCAGAAATACTAAGCCCCTGGTATTCAGGCCGGCCGAGGGCTACCCTGGCAGGGATCACCCAAATGTGATGACTGCAACAGTGAAACATGAAGAAAGTACAGTTGTGTACACTTACCATAAATGCAGATGTTCGAATGTATTCACTGTTGCAGTCATTACATTTGGGTAATCTGCTGGCAGGCTGCCCTCAGTCGGCCTGATTAACGAAGTCTTGGGTCCTGCGACAGTTGCTATCCCTTCTTCCATGACATCAGGTCGTCAGGGGTATAAAACATGCAACCGACGCCATTACATCAGTTTTTCTTGCTCCAGATGTCAGGTGCCCCCCAAATGGGGAGCAAAATATATATAAATAATATAAAACATAAAAATACATATATATCTCCAAACAAAAGCAAATACACCTAAAAGGCTTTTAAGTCTAGTAAAATAAAGGAGAGGCATTGTCTGAGGAAAAAAGGGGGGCTGGAAGGAGGGTAACCAGGACTGCAACAGTGAATACACTCGAACATCTACATTTATGGTAAGTGTACACAACTGTACTATGCTCTTCGTGTTTCACTGTTGCAGTCATTACATTTGGGTAGATTCCCAAAGCTAAGGCTGGGAGGATGGATTTACACAGTATTAGGACCGACTATAAGGTCCTGCAAAACAGCAGTGGCAAAGCCAGCTCTGGATTTAGAGAAAACTGGTAAATGATGGTGTTTGGTGAAGGTATGAACTGAACACCAGGTAGCAGCTTCTAGAATATCCCTGGTAGGAACACCTCTGAGAAAGGCTGTAGAAGTAGATGTAGATGCAGCCCTGGTGGAATGTGATCTGATCCCCTGGGGGATAGGTTTTCCATGGTGCTTATAGCAGAAATGAATACAATGGCTTATCCATTTGGAAATGGTTTGCTTTGAAATAGTCTTTCCCTCTGCCCCTGCAGCAAATGCTACCAGCAGTTGTTCAGATTTCCTTCGACATTTAGTCCTGTCCAAGTAAAAATCTAAGTTGTCTGTGTACATCTAATGAATGAAGAATCCGCTCCCCTTTGTTCTGTGGATTGGGAAAGAAAGTTGGCAAATGAATGGACTGATAAGAGCCACACTGGATACCACCTTGGGCATGAAGGATGGGCTGGTCCTGAGTGACATCCTGTCCACATGAAAGACTTAATGACTCCACTGCCATTAAGGGCCTGTAATTCAGAAATCCTCCTAGCCGAAGTGATTGCTAAAAGGAAAGCTGTTTTCCAGGAGAGAAATTTTAAGTCTGCAGTAGCAGCTGGGTCGAAAGGAGGTAGAGTGAGTTTCTCCAACACAAAGTTAAGGTCCCCGGCAGGGGTTAGAGCTCTCCTGGGTGGCCTTAAGTTTTTGGCCCCTCTGAGATACTGCTTTAGCAGAGGATGAGAGAAGAGGGGGGGGGGGGGTTCTGTGTTGTAATGAGATGAAATGGCTGAGGCATGGATTTGTATGGAGGAGAAAGATAGGCCCTTGTGAAGCATCTTAGTTAAGTATTGCAAAATCTGAGGTAAATTGGGCACTTGTGTTCATCCCTTGAGCTCGATTCCAGGCACAGAATCTTTTCCATTTGTCAGCATAAGATTTTCTAGTACTAGGTCTTCTCGCCTCTAAAATGACATCCACCACAGGTTTGCTGAGGGAATTTAAAGGATTAGCCAAGCTGCAAGATTCAGTGTTTGGAGTTGAGGGTGCAGAATTTGGTTGTTCTGCTGAGTCAGTAAGGAAGGTGTCTGAGTCAGGTGCCATGGAGAAATTTGTGACAGACTGCGTAGGAGTGGGTACCAATGCTGGCAAGGCCAGTCTGGAGCAAGCAAAATCATTGTTGGTCTGTCCTGTTTGACTTTTAGTAGAACTTTGGAGAGCAAAGGCAGAGAGGGGAAAGGCATAGATGAAAGGTTTTCCCAGCTGAAGGACACAGCATCCACTTTGCAGGTTTTTTTGTGAGGAGTTCTTGTGCAAAATTTGTCCAACTGATAGTTCTGGGGTGAGGCAGAGAGATCTATGTCTGGGTCCCCCCATTTGCTTGTCAATATGTTAAAAATCCTTGGTTCCAGTTTCCATTCGTGTGGGTCCATGAGATTTCTGCTTAGTTCGTCTGCCAAAATATTCAGCTTTCCTGGCAGGAATTGAGTTTGTAGTTGTACTTGATAGCTCAAGGCCATGTTCCACAATACCATGGCTTGTCTGCAGAGGGGGTAGAAATGTGTACCCCCCTGCTTGCTTATTTACCACATAACTGTGGTGTTGTCCTTCTTTACCATTAGTTGTCCTGGATAAAGGTAGTCCTTGAAGGCTGTCAGTGCATTCTATACAACTAGCATTTATTTTTAATTGATATGAAGGTGCATTTGATTCGGGCTCCATTTGCCCTGAATGCACTTCCCTGCCAGATGAGCCCTCCATGCATAGTTTGATGCGTCTTTAGTTAGAGTTTGGGCGGCAGGGGGGTGGTGTGAATGGCAGTTCCTTGTTTTGGTAGCAGGCCTCTGCCCACCATAGGAACTCTAGTTGCAGGCAAGCTATGATAGGAATCATTGTTTCCAGGCTGTGACAATGTTGACTCCATAAACTTTTTAGGTACCACTGAAGTTTCCTCATATACAGTCTTGTATATGGAATTAAAAGAATGCAGGGGGTCATGAACCCCAAGACTTGCAGTATTTGTCTTGCAGATAGCAGGGTTTTTGTGGCCATCTGTTTGAAGTAAGCCAACAACTGAATTTGCTTTTCTGGCGTAAGGTAAGCAATCTGGGCAGTTGTATTCAAGCTTGCACCCAGGAATGTAATTTTTTGAGAGGGTACTTGTTGTGATTTCTTTTTGTTTATGGTGTACCCTAGACAAGTTAGAACCCTTTTTACAAACGCCAGATGTTTCAGAAGAATGGCCTCGTTTTCTGCCTGAATTAGACAATCGTCCAGGTATGGATATATTTGAATATTTCTTTGCCTGCAAAATGCAATTACTGGAGCCAGGCACTTTGTAAAGACCCTGGGTGCAGTAGATAAGCCAAAGGGCAGTGCAAAGAACTGATAATGCAAGTAGCCTGCTTTGAAGCGGAGGTATCTTCTGCAAGATTCCCTGACTGGGATATGCAGGTAAGCCTCTTTTAGATGTAGAGTTGCCAACCAGGCATCTTTGCCTAGCATAGGGAGTAACTGGTGAAGAGTCAGCATCTTGAATTTTGGAATGTCCAGATATGTGTTTAGAGTAGACAGGTCCAGAATTAGATGGCCTGATTTGTCTTTTCTGGGTACCAGGAAAAGTCTGGAATAAAAACCTTGACCCTTTTCCTCTTCTGGTACTAGTTGAACAGCCCCCATGTTTAAGAGGGAAAGTACTTCTTTCTGAGCCTCTGCCCGCTGATTTGGGGGCAGGTCTGGCCATCCGCTTGGAGTTGGCAACATGTGGAAATGAAATCTGTATCCCTGGGACACTATTTAAAACCTATTTGCCCTGGGTTATAAGTTGCCAGTTTTGTGCATGAAGTGCCAGTTTTTCCCCCAAAGGGGCGGCTAAAAGTTAAGTGCTTGGTAATTCTAAAGGAAAGTCATTGAGGCTGCTTACTATAGGGAGGTGTCTTGTTTCCAGATTTGGAAGAGGAGGCACCCCACTGCTTAGTTTTGCAAGTCCCTTGGGACTGAAATATGGTGTTTTTGGAATGTCTGGGTTTGACCTGAGAGGCTCTGGACGGAACTGGAAAGGACCAGTTCTTTGTAGGCCAGTGCCTACTAAATCTTGGTGGTTGTACCTGTAAGAAATCTTACACAGTTTGCATAGATTCAGCTTTATTATCCATCTTTTTTAGAACTTCTTCAGCCTTAATGCCAAACAGGCGGTCCTGCTGCAAAGGAGCGTCTAACAATTTTGCTTTAACATGATCAGGCAGAGATTGATCCTTAAGCCAAGCATGCCTTCTAAGCAAAGACCCAGTAACAGCAGCCCTGCAAGAGGCTTCTTAAGAAGGGGTTATAACTGATTTTTGAAAATGTATAGTGAACCTCAGGTTCTGTAACAGGAAAACAGTGAACTGGAGATCTTAAAGCACAGCCTTAGTGGAATCCAACTGCCCAGATAGGGAAAGCAATGACAGAAGCAAGGCATTTGTTGAAGACCTTTGGGGGCAGCAGAAAGGCCAAAGGGCAAAGCAGAGAACTGAAAATGCAATGAAGAAAAAGAGAAAATGTAAAAACTTCCTGAAAGGGGGGGGGGGGTTGGGAGTTATAAGGGTAGGCATCTTTGAGATCCAAAAAGGCCTGGGGAAAAAAAGGAAATAAGGTTTGAAGAGACAACCAAATGAACTGAATCTTAATAAAGGTGTTGAGCTGAGAAAAGTCCAGCATTGCTCCCAACTGCCCTCCCTCCTGAGAGGGAGAAAAAAAAAAAAACACAACCCCCCCCCCCCCCCCCACACACACACACAGGCCTGGGGTATAACTTGAATGGTGCCTTGGAACAAAACAGAATGAAGCAAATCTAGGTGAAAAAGGAAACTGTTCCTGGGGAAGTTTAGGTATGTCCAAAAAAGGAAGGAATTTCCAAACCATGAAATATCTTGGCGGATGACAGACAGAACCCAAGACTCTGTTGTGTTTTGCACCCAGTTTGGGAGGGATAAAGGGACCTGACCAAGGAAAAGCAGAAGCAAATTGTCAAAAAGAACCCACTTGTCCTGAAAAGCAGGTTTCGGGGGGGGGGGGGACAAAAACGAAAGGGCAGAAGGCTTACTCTGAGAATCAAGGTGGTCAGAAATAAGCAGAGAAACATGAAAAAGGTGGGCCAAAACATATCTAGTCAGACGAGTCTGGTAGTTAATGGCCCTAAAGGATAAGATGGCTACAACACAAACCTTCTTGCCTAGCCTCTCCATAACACTGCTATCCTTATCTGAAGGAAGCAGCTTGATACAGGGCAAAAGCTTACAGAGTTTGTCTGAAGAGACAGATACAACAGAAGGGATCAGCAGAAGAGCATTTTGTATAAGAATTTACATTCAACCGGCACTTTGTAAAATCTGTCAGATTTCTTGGGAGCTGGGGGCTGAGAATTTGGAATAAAAGTTGCTGAGAAAGTATCCAGGAGGACAGCTGGAACAGAAGGCGGCTTGGGAGACTCCATCTAAAGGAGCTCATAGTAATACTTCTGGATGTCAGAAATCTGAGTGCAATCCCACTTAAAGAATTCAATCATATGATGAACAGTGCCCTCAAAACAGAGCTCCTCCAAAAGAGGATCCAGACTAATAGAATCCTCTTCCTCTGAGCCATAATCCAAGGGGGAAGGGATTTAGGAAGAGCAAGCTAAGGACTCTTCCCCAGAGTCCTGATCCTCAGACGAAAACAGTCCACTAGGTCTATTAAGAGAAGACGACTAAGGAGGCAAAGGCACAGTCAACCAATGAGGAATATTTAAAGTCATTAAAGTGTTAAACAATCCCTGAGGAAAATCCTGCCATTCATGTTGGGGGTTCTTAACTGCAGGGGAAAGATGCTTAGTTTTCCATTTCTTTTTCTGCTGGACATCTCAATGAAACATGCTAGGAAAGTAAGACCCTTGGCGACCAAGTATAATAGGGATCGCCTCCCTCAGTAAACACTTAAATTCCCCCGGTCACAGATATGGCAAGCAGAGATTCCCCATCAATGTAAATGTTTAAGTCTCCAAAGAAGTGCGAGGAGTAGGAGTCACGCCGGCCTCCAATCTAAAGCAAGCACTGGATGATCCTCCAGGCTTTCACTAGCCTTGAGAGATATGTCCAGGGCAGGCTGGACAGCAGCTTTATCAGGCCTAAGCTTTTTGCCTTTTCTTGGCAGACAGCTGACCCTCAGGACAGGAAGACTCTGCCATAGCACCTTGAGCCAACAGCTTCATATGTTGGCTTTCTAGGTAAATAGATAAGGAGAGGGGACCACTGAGAGTCTTAGGGACAAAAGCTTGCCAGACAGAACTCTGCATATGACTGGAAACATCCAAACAAAAGGCACATTGGTTGTGGCAGTCTTAATGGGAAATCTGCCTCCCACACTGACATGTTCACTTTCTGGATGACAAGAAACCAATCAATACTAAAGAAAAAAAAAAGAGAGGGAGAAACCTCAGAGTACTATCTGGAAACAAAGAAAAAAGCTCTGTAACCAGCACAGATGAAAGGCTTTCAGACATTCAGTGTTGTCATTCGGACTGGCAGCAAAGAAGCTCTGAAGGGTGCACATCCATACATCACCATTAAACCCTAAGCCTTGCATGGGAAACAATCATGTGATGTATGACTCCTGTAAACACTAAACGCATTGATATACTGGCTGGACGTTGGGCTACCCTTTGCAGGAGAATGCTTATGTAAGGAATACTACAGCAGTGACAGGGAAAGACATACCATGTTTTCAATTACTCTACACCACTTTCAAACTGACAGGGGAAAAAAGCACTCCATTTAAAAGTATATTACAGTCTCAATAGTAAGTTAAAACACAACAATTAATTTTAAAACAACTTTCCTGAAGAGGAAAGTAATAAACAACAAAATTAAGAAAATGGAAGTCCCTCCCCAGAGGGAACTTATCTGCCCAGCAAAGGAAACCACAAGCTGACTATTGAGCATTTATGTCTCACAGCAGCGTACTCATCGGCAGCAGTAAAGCCTGAAGGGCTTTGCTCCCAAAGCTGCCTGACAGCTCGGGCACATGAAAGGTGCCCTGAAGCTTTGGATATTAGTTGGCTGTTATCTCCTTGACAGGATACAACCCTTTCAGCTAACTCTACTGCAGCAGAGATCAATATGATTAACATCTAAAGAAATCAATGATGCCATATAGCCTCGAGTCTTAAGGACCTCCCTTGCAGTTCTATCCAAAGAAAGAAGGTTTTGAAAATAATCCATCTAGAAAACAACCTTGTCCTCTGAATAAAAAGCTGCAATTCTGCAACCAGAGAAAATCCAATCATTAGATGGAATTATTCAAGACTTCTTTAGATTCAGAGTGAAACCAAGCCTGTCCAGAAGGTCCATTATAAAATGCAAATTAATCCGAAAACGCTACTGGGTAGGAACCTGAATGAAAAGATCATATGAGAAATATTTAGATAGCCAGACATCTGCAAAAAGCAATGACAAATGCACTTTGGTCTTTCTGCTGCTCCACGAGTATTCACAAAGGGTCAAAACAGAAAACCGAAAGTGATACGAAGACAAAAAAAAATAAGAATTTCCTGAAATGAGGAATAACGGGAACATGAAGAATAGAGCCCTTTAAATCTAAAGTCATAATGCAAGCCTGAGGAAGAATCAATGAAAGCAATGACTATATGATTAACATCTTGAAACGAAGTTTTCAAGAAAAGCATTGAGATAGAAGAGTTCTGAAATGGACCTCCAAATATCCTTCCTTTCTGAGACCTAGAAACATTCTTAAATAAAATCCTGTCTTCCAAGAAAGGAGGAACAAGTTTTATAGTACCTCCAGAAAATAGGCAAAAAATACAAATCCGATTCTGTGAAGGTTGAATTCCTAAAGGACAAGGCAGAGCCTTCCAATACATTTGATATCCTTCCTAATAGACTGACAAAACTCATTCAAGTTATCATTTGCTAAATTGGCAGAGTGAGAAAGAGGCCTCAGAGATGAAGATACCTGAAACAGGCCAAAGTGAGTGGAATCTGGACTAGGAAGCCAACAGTCACAAGGCAACTGATTTACCTTGAAACAAAGGCTTAGAAAGTACAGTTATGGTATGCTTACCATAACTACAGATGTTTGACAATCAATATTGCAACACTGACTCTTAGGTCTTCCTGCCATACAGAAGCCAATGACTGACCTAATTTCCACAGTCTCTACATCATCCCTAGCAGACAGATGTCCAAAGGTAAACATCCTGATGGCAGGCTATAAGACAAGTATCCACTGGCACCACTTTCTGGTCTTTCTAGACAGTTAACACCAGTCAGATGCAGGACAGCACAACTGTAACAGAAAACACAATGTAATAGAGATAAGGAGGGAAAAATTCAACTATGGAATAGAAGAAGAGTGGGTGGGGGGTGATTGTGAGTAATCAGTGCATGTCTGAGACTCGCCCCCACCCCCACCCACGAGGGAGAAGGAGGGTGGAAGTATATACTGCAACACTGATCTACTCGAATATCTACAATTATGTAAGTGTAACACAACTGTACTATATTCTTCTTAGTCAGTAATGTAATAATGATCCTTGAGGGGACTCACAAAACTACAAGTTCAGTGGCAGGTTTTCAGACGTCCCTGGGACTACAAAATGGTAGTAGCAAAGCCTGTCCTAGAGAAACTGCCTAAATGGTAATGTTTAGTAAAGGTGACTATACAGCATCTTTCAGAATGGCCTGGGTAGTGACACCTTTAAGAAAGGCAGTGGTGGCTACCCTGCATCTAGTGGAGTGAGCCCTGACAGGCTGACAAAGGCTTATGACCGGCATAACAGAATGTAATGCAGTTGGCTAACCATTTTGAGATGGTATGTTTGGAAATTGGACTGCCTCAGTTTCCTTCAGCAAAGGCCACTAGCAGTTGACCTGGCCTATTTGGGAACTTTGTTTTATGTAGCTAATACTTGATCTGCCGCTGAACATTCAGGAAAACAATCCTCTGTACTAAACACAGCTCCCTCAGATAGAGTTTGCTGCCTATTATAAATAAGGAAAAAGAAACAAACCCAGAGGCTCAAGAAGGAACAAAGGTTCCTATAAATGCTTCATACATCCTCCAGAATACAATTTTCCAGGTAGGGGGGACGGACGGGAGGGAAGATGAATCAGAATGAGAATGGACAACACAGATGTCAAGTTATGGTAAGTACGCAACTTAAAAATCTGATGTCCTTCTCGTTCTGATTCACATATGGGTCAAAGTCCCCCAGCTACATTCTTTCTTGGGTGGCCTCAAGGAGGAATATGTCAGAGCACTGTCAAACCAAAGGAAGTTCTGCTTCTGGAGATGGATGTCCAATTTGTAATGAGTCATAAACGTATGGGATTTAGATCAAGTGGTTGCTGCACAGATGTCATCAATTGAGATTCTGGATGAAAAGACAGAAGTGGCTACAGATCCAGTTGTATGAGTTCCAGGGGAAGCAGTCAGTTTCAACCTGTTCTTATAAATTAAAAAAATGCAGTTAGTAATCCACTTTGCGAAAACATACCTAAGTAACTGCATGCCCAGGCAATTAGGTGAAAAAGACACAACTGATACGATTTCCTGAACTGTTTAGTCCTGTTAAGATAGAAACATAGTGGCTTATGAACATCCAGCAAATGCAACATGTAGTCCCCTTGATTGTGGTAACTGGGGAAGAAAACTGGTAACTGTAGACTCTGAATCATATTTGGTTCAGATGCCACTTTAGGCATACAGGAGGGATTAGTATGAAGGGAAACTATCTTTGTGGAAAATAAAGTAAGGTGGTTTAGAAGATAGGGCCTGTAATTCAGAATTTCTTCTTGATAAGGTGATGGCCACTAGAAAAATAGTCTTCCAAGACAAAAGTTTTGTCACAATCACTGGTTGGCTCGAAAGGCTTTTGAGTCAGACCTTGGATAATTAAGAGGAAATGCCAAGGAGGAGTGGGGTCTTTGATCGGGAGTCTAAGAAGGAACACCCCCTTCATAAAATCTCTACATAACCTTGAAGAAGCTACAAAGCCTGAAGATAAGCCAAAGTGGAAATTGAATATGGCCGCCAACTGAAGCTTAATCACAGCAAATGACAGGGATGGAGGCTGAATAAGGGTCAATGTTCTCTTTAGCGGCCCAAATAGTTAATCTGTTCCACTTCCTTCTATATATTTTTTTGGTGGATGCCTTTTGAGAAGCTAAAATAATACTCAACTGCAGATAAAAGCCCAGACCCTTTAACAATCACTGGAATTGGAGAAACAGTACAGTTGTGTACACTTACCATAAATGTAGATGTTAGAGTGTATTCACTGTTGCAGTCATTACATTTGGGTTATCTGCCTGCAGATAGCCCTCAGCTGGCCTGAATACCAGAGTCTTGGGATTTCTGCGTTGGATCCTGTCGCTTCTTCCATGACGTCAGGGGTATAAAACATTTAGCTGACACCATTACATCAGTTTTTCTTGCCCCAAGTGTCAGGTGCCCCCCAAAATATGAAGCAATTATATGGCGTGGAACACCACAGCAAAAAGCAAATACACACAGCATAAGATATGCCAAACCAAAAAGGATAGTTGCGAGCAAAGAATCAGAGGGCTGGAGGGAGGGTAACCAGGACTGCAACAGTGAATGCACTTGAACATCTACATTTATGGTAAGTGTACACAGCTGTACTATGTTCTTAGTGTTTCAGTGTTGCATTCATCACATTAGGGTCGATTCCCAAAGCTAAGGAATGGTGGAGGTAGATTAAGAAGCATTAGGCCTGGCAATCAGGCCCTCTAAGACTGCTGTGGCAAATCCATCTCTGGATTTAGAAAAGATAGGCAAGTGGTAATGCTTGGTGAGTGTACTGACCTCCAGGTTGCAGCTTCCAGGATGTTCCTGGCAAAGACTACTCTGAGAAATACAGTAGAGGTAGGTGTAGCCCTAGTGGAATGTGTTCTTATCCCATGTGGTGTAGGTTTTCCATGGTGCTGTAGCAGAAATGGATGCAGTGTGCTATCCATTTAGATATGGTTTTCTTTGAAATGGCCTTCCCCTTTGCCCCTGCAGCAAAGCTGACTAGCAGCTGGTCAGATTTTGAGAGGCTTAGTCCTATCTAAATAGAATCTAAGCTGTCCGTGCACGTCTAGAGAATGCAGTATCCTTTCCCCTTTATTTTGAGGATTAGGGAAAAAAGCAGGCAAATGAATGGACTGATTTAAAGCCACACTAGACACCACCTTAGGCATAAACGATGGGTTAGTCCTGAGGGAAACCCTGTCCGCATGGAAGATAATGAAGGGTTCCACTGCCATAAGGGCCTGCAGTTCAGAAACTCTAATTGCTGAAGTGATGGCTAGAAGTAAAGCTGTTTTCCAAGAGTGGAATTTCAACTCTGCTGTAGCAGCCGGTTCAAAGGGGGGAAGTGGAAGTTTTTCCAACACAAAGTTAAGGTCCCAGGCTGGAGTGGGAGCTCTCCTGGGGGGTCTTAAATTTCTGGCTCCTCTCAGGAACTGTTTTACCACAGGATGACAGAAGAGGGGTGGCTCAGTATTATAATGAGCTGAGATGGCAGAGGCATGAATCTTAATTGAATAGAAGGATAGGCCCTTGTGAAGCATTTCTGTTAAGTAATCTAGTATATGAGGTAAGCTGGGCACAGTTATGGCCATCCCTTGAGAATGGCTCCAGGAACAGTATCTTTTCCACTTTTCTGAATAGGATTTTCTAGTATTAGGCCTCCCTTGCCTCAAGAATGACATCCAGCACCTGCTTACTGAGGGTTGCTAGAGGTGATTTCAGGGGATTAGCCAGAATGCAAGGTTCAGGGTCTGAAGCTGAGGGTGCAGAATTTGGCACCACTGCTGGGACATCAGGGAAAGGGTCTGAGGTAGGTGCCATGGTTGTACCACTGTCAGACTGTGCAAAGGAGGATACCACTGCTGGCGTGGCCAGTACGGTATTATCAGGACTAGCCTTGGCTTGTCCTATTTGATCTTTAGTAGAACCTTCAAGAGGAGAGACAGAGGGGGAAGGCATAGACAGAGGCTTTCCCAGAAAAAGGACAGGGCATCCACCTTCCAAGCTTGGCTGTTGAGAGTTCTGGTGCAGTATTTCTTCAATTGATAGTTCTGAGGGGAAGCAAACAGGTCCACCTCTGGTGTCCCCCATCTCTTCCACAAAAGTTTGAATATTTTGGGTTCCAGTTTCCATATGTGTGGGTCCATGAGATTTCTGCTTAAGTTGTCTGCCAGTGAATTTAATTTGTCTGGCAGGAATTGAGCTTGTAGGTGCACTTGGTTGCTCAAGGCGGTGTTCCACAGAGCCATGGCTAGTCTGCAGAGTGGGTAGGAATGTGTTCCCCCTGCTTGTTTATGTACCACATACTGTGGTGGTGTGTTTACCAAGAGTTGTCCTGGAAGAATGAGGCCTTTGAAGGCTGTCAGAGCATTCTGTACAGCTAACAGTTCTTTGTGATTAATATGCAGGTGCATCTGCTTTGGGTTCCATTTGCCCTGAATGCACTGCCCTGCCATGCGAGCCCCCCATGCATAGTTTGACGCATTCGTTAGGGTTTGGGCGGCGGAGGGTAGAGTGAGAGAGTCCCCTGTTGTGGTTGCAGGCCTCTTCCCACCAAAGGAACTCTGCCCTTAGACACGGAATGACAGGAATTATTGTTTTCATGTCCTGAGAATGTTGACACCATAGACGTTTTAGATACCACTGAAGTTTCCTCATATGCAGTCTTGCATATGGAATTAACAGAATGCAAGAGGCCATGAACCCCAGAGCTTGCAGTATTTTCCTTGCAGATAGCTGGGTTTTGGTGGCCAGTAGGTTGAAGTAAGATATCAAATAAATTTGTTTCTCTGGATTAAGGAATGCCATCTGGGAAGTTCTGTTCAAGTTTGCTCCCAGGAATACAATCTGTTGGCAGGGTACTAGGTGTGATTTATTTTCATTGATGGTGTACCCCAGTGAAGTTAGAGGTCTCTTTACAAATGCCAGGTGCTGTAGTAGCAAGTCGTGATTTTCCACCTGAATCAGGCAATCGTCCAAGTATGGGTAAATCTGAATACTTCTGTGCCTGCAAAAAAGCAATGGCTGGAGCTAAGCACTTCGTGAATACCCTGGGCACAGTAGATAAGCCAAAGGGAAGTGCAGAGAGCTGATAGTGCCTGCTGTGAAGCGAAGGTATTTCTTGCAAGATTCCCTTACGGGGATGTGCAGGTAAGCTTCTTTTAAGTCTAGGGTTGCCAACCAGGCATCCTTGGCTAGCATAGGAAGCAGCTGTTGGAGAGTTAGCATTATGAATTTTGGAACCACCAGAAAGGTGTTGAGAATAGATAAACCCAGGATAGGACGCCAGGAGTTTTCTTTTCTGGGAACCAGGAACAGTCTTGAATAAAAGCCTAGTCTCCTTTGTTCTGCGGGGACAGTTTGAATAGCCTTGATGCTGAGGAGAGTAAGTACATGCTTTTGGGCCTCCACCCACTGGTTTTGGGGGGGGGATCTGGCCATCCACTTAGGGTTGGGAATGAGTGGAAGTGGAATCTGTATTCTAGGGAAACTATGTTTAAAACCCATTTGTCTTGGGTAATGTATTCCCATTTTTTTTGCATGCACGGCGAGTTTTCCTCCTAAAGGTGCAAGTACTTGAGGAAGGCTTGGGGGAGTTAAGGACAAGTCATTGTGCAAGTTTACCACAGGGGGGTGGATTACTACTCCCCGTTTTGGATGTGGGAGCACCCCACTGCTTAGATCTGTGCATAACCTGAGACTGAAGTCTTGGGGGGTCTGCTTCTCCTGAGTTTGGACTGAGAAGGCCTGGAATGGACTGGAAAGGACCAGTTCATTGAAGGCCAATGCCTACTGAATCTAGGTGGCTGTACTTGTAAGAAATCTTTAACAGTTTGCATAGATTTAGCTTTCTCCTTCATCCTTTTGAGAACAACTTCTTTATTGCCAAATAGACGCTCTTGGTTTAACTCATTAACCCAAAGTACCTTCTCATGGCGCATCTGTGCTCAACACCGAGCACGCCATAAGAAGATAGGAAATCCATTCTGTTAACCCAGAGTGCCTTCTCCCAGCGCAATTAACCTCACAGTCAGAGAACTCCACTGTTGAAAATTAAGTTGACAAAGTAACTGAACTCTGTCAGTTACCTTGTCAGCTTAATTTTCAGCATAGAGTTACCTGGTAGTTATATTTGAGTTTTCGGAGAAAATCGGCTTGCAAGTCACTCTGTACTTTCCAATGATAGCAAGCTGATTTTCTATGCAAGCCGTTCTAATCATAGTTCACTTAACTCCTCCACCCCGTGACGTAAAATCCTTAGTTCTGTCCCAATAAATAGGGGTTCCAGCAGTAAAAGTTCCCTTTCTTTTTCTTGCTTTTGCAGGAATTATTGCTGGATCCCTCTCGTTATCCTGCTGATCACTTAAGGAATCCGGGGAGTTTTGCTGCAGTTACGGCTCTCGGAAGAAAGACCTGCACCGGAGATTCATAGATTCATAGATTAGTACTAGGCTAACTGCCCTTGCGAGCCATTTTAAGCCTAGCCAATTATCCCTTGTGAGACTCAAAAACCCTGTAACTTGTGTTTGTAAGGCAAACACCTTAACCATTAGGCCACTTGTGTTTGCAAGGCAAGATCTGTGTATATTTTTAAAACAAACTGCAAGCCTCTCCTAAAGACCATTTCATCTCTAATCCATAAGGTAAAATAAAGCCTTGCTACAGCTTACATGGTTTTCTTGCTTATGCCCTGAAAACACCCATTCCAATTAGGTATTCAAAAGTTTCTTACAAGTCCTGCTAATGCTATGCCTGCAATAAAAAATGCCGGAGGTCATGCCACTGAGGGAATTATTAGTCTCTCTCGTGTTGCTGGGAGCATTTGTTTTGCTGAGGGACTAATTCCTCTGCAATTAACATTTCATTATTTCAGGTATGTTGTTATTATAGCCTCCATAGCTCTTGCTTGTACGATGTGTTTAGTGTTTTTTTAATGTAATGTGAAGTAGGGTTTCTAAGGAACAGTTTGCTAATATGAAGTGTGTCATGCATTTAATGTTGTGCAGTAAGATTTACGGCTGAAAAGTAATGCCAAACAATAATAGCATTTGCAAAATATGAAAATCCTTTTTTACAACGTTCAAGTGTTTATTTTTTTACTTGCTTGTCTTATCCATCACATGATCGCTGAATGTTAGCGAGTTTGTAGGGCAAGTTGTGAAGTATCCGTTTGTGTTGTTCAGGTTTCTCTCGTATAAACGATCACAGATAACCTCTCAACCGTACAGATTTATGCTGAATGTCTTGATTTCTGCCTTATATTTTGCATAATAATAATTTCCGAATCTATACCCTTCAGAAAAGAACCAACTCCAATCCTGTTATTTTATCAGTGTTCTAAGCTTGCAGAACTGAAAGTGTTCCTATCTGTTGTTTTGCACCTACTCTGAATATATGCCCTTTTTTATTATTGGTTTGAGAAGAACAAAGAGGTTTAAAATCTCAACCTTTTATTCTCTCTCTTTTTTTTTTTTTTTTTTTTTGCTTATCTGTATGGCACACTCAACTATCTAAGTGCTTGTAAATTTGATTTCCCCCACTGGTGGTATGATTCCTGTAATTTCTACTTGCATAACATACGTCTATGAACAGATCCCGGGTCAGCCTTGAAAGCAAGCATTTCTGTTGACGATCATGTTTTTTTTTTTCTCTTCATGATGTCAAAGACGTGAAAAGATTGTGTCCTGCCTAGCTGCTAGATGCACTAGTTGCAGAGTTAGGAGTTAATGTACTTAATTAGTATTTGGTGATAATTCTTCTGTGTATTTTATTTTCTTGTGAAGGGGGTTTACCTTTGTTGAGGATGCATTTTGAAAAAATGTTCTGGCACAATTTTTGTGACTGCACAGCCATCCTTTCTCTCTAATAGAGGAAACATTTCTCTGAAATTGTAAGGGGTTGTATATCTAATGTTGTGCTTTGTAAACTATACTGTGTGCAAATAAATTACCCACACCAAGAAATGTGTACTTAGAACCCCCTTCCATCTGTAACTTTGGCCAGTTGGAAAGTAATACTGCATGTTGTTCTGACTTATAACATGAAGCACCCGTGATTTGATTGTGGAAGGTGTAGTTGCATATTTGGAGAGGACAAGGTATTGGATATAGTGAGATGTTATATCTGTGATATGACCAGCTGTCAACAAAACTGGAGACAATTAGGGACAGTTAGAATATTAGCACTTTCAACTTGAAAAGTTGGCAGAAGAGAGTATGAATATGGGATCCATATCTGATATTATTGACTGACTTTAATGAGTTGCCCCAATCAGAGTCATATATGTGATTGAATTCTGCACAGGTCCTTTCACATTTGGAGATATACTATGGGCATGTGAGTATGCACGTAAGTTTATTTGCAATTTGTTTTCTACATTTAAAATTGACCATTGCTGTGTGCCAAGCAGTTTTAAAACTAACAAGATAGGGGGGTCTTGATGGGCAGCATTTTATATGAAGTCAGTCTGTGGGCTAAAGAAGATAACTGGGTATTCTTTATATTATATAATAGATGGGAATTTCTGATTTAGAAAACATTTATTTTTACTAAAAGGCTACACAGTTTTATAGCTTCTAGCCAAAGTTTGCTTGCTGGCTCCAGAAATCACTTCCTCTTGCAAACAGATGCTTTTAATTCTCTGTGTGCATCAAAACATAAGTTACCATCCCTTATCAGCTGTGGTACTACCCCCCCCCCCCCAATACTTCTCTGCAGCAGCAAAGCTGTAGTATTGCTTGCTGCACTCTATGTACTTTACTGCTTTACAGAATGTGTGTACTGTGTACCTGTGTTAGTTTTGTTGCTCTGCAATAACGCTTGAACAGTTATTTCCGATAGTCTTTTGGAAAACCAATAATTTTGTTCTCTGTCTTACTTTGATAGCCTTTTTGTTAGCCAAGGTTATCCCACCAACCTTTTAATACCTTTGTCTTTTTATTTTCATTGTCAAACATTTATGTGTTCCAATTTTACTATTGATTCGCTCTTTCAGAGACAGAGTCCTCTGGCTTTTTTGCAGGTATATATTTTCAGTCAATGCTCTGACCCTTTCATGCAGGGCTCTAATATCCTGGAAGAGTACCTTATTTATTTCTTCTTGTTGCTGGTTTTCTATTGGCTGTATAACCATTTTTTTTGCGATTAGAACGGCTTGCATTTTTTTAAAGACTTCCATTATTTTAATGAGTTTTTGTTTCTGATAACATGTATGAAATAATTTTTCATCTGAGTTTCAGATTTATTACTAATATGCCCATTATTCTGCCTAGATATTATATATTTCTGAATTCTTATTTATAAGTAAGATATTTAAGTTAGAATTAGGGAAAAACAAAGAAAAAGTAAAATTCTATAACTAAAAGTAAAAATCTATAACTACCTGAACTAGACATAATTACCATCCCACCCCACAGTGTTTTAATTCTTTCAGATTACGTCTTGCATACTAACGGTCTTTCCCCCATTTATAC
This sequence comes from Protopterus annectens, assembly GCF_019279795.1. Lineage (NCBI taxonomy): Eukaryota > Metazoa > Chordata > Ceratodontiformes > Protopteridae > Protopterus > Protopterus annectens. Next base: position 366,605,803 of record NC_056750.1, on the reverse strand, counting down.
TATTTTGCACGGTATAGTAAATCTTATATTTTACTATCAGTCTCCATAGACCATACTTTCTACTGCCTACATTTATTAATTTCCTGTGTTTGTTCTTTCTCTTTCTTTTGCCACACATTGGGTGGTTTTCATTAACCATATGCCTAGACTTCTCATGTTTTCCTACCCAAAAGAAACAGGAATGCCTGTACCATCATGTGCAGGCACATAGTTTATTACAATTGCTTTTGTATTCGTCTCATTGATCTTATAACCAGCTAATTGATTGAATTTTCTCAATAAACTGATCAACCAAGTTTACCATTTTTTCTTGGTTAGTAATGTACAATATAACATCTTCTGAAAATTAGAAGTTATGTACCTACCATAACGTTCCATGTTACTTGTCTTCTCTCGCCTTCTTTCTTGCTGGATGGGTTCGGAGCCGATCCTCGGCTCCGACTCGGCACTTGCTTTAGCTTGAGAACTCCTTTTACCAGCTCGAGGCAACCCTATATCCCATGATGCAAGGCGGAACTACCTCAGATCTCGTTTGGTAGCTAACCAACCCTGCTAAAGACTATCCTAACATAATTAGGAACATAAGTTCCTAATAGAAGTCCTCATATGAAGGCTCAGGAGGAAACAACCTAATAGGAACTCTTCAAGATCTGTCCAGGCCAGGGGGAAGGAGGGAGGGGACGCAAGAAGGCGAGAGAAGACAACTAACATGGAACGTTATGGTAGGTACATAACTTCTAAATGTTAAGTTGTCAATCTCGCCTTCATTCTTGCTGGATGGGACCACGTCCCTAGCACCTGTATCCCGGGTGGCTCAATGGAACAGACTCTTGAGAACTGTGGAACCAAAACTGGCCCTATCTCTGGAGGCCAAGTCCAACTTGTAATGAGAGACAAAGGTATGAGGCGTGGCCCAAGTAGCTGCTGCACAAATGGTATCAATGGGTAGTCTATCCTGAAAAGCTGCAGAAGTGGATAGACTCCTGGTTGAGTGTGCTTTTGGCTTAGAAGATAGCTGTTTGCCTCTGAGAGAGTACACATAGGAAATGGTGGAAGTCAACCATCTGGATAAGGTCACTTTAGAAACTGGAAGACCCATCCTGTTTTCTGCATAAGAGACAAATAATTGGTCCAATTTTCTAAATTGTTTAGTTCTATGCAAATAGTACCTGAGCTGACGATGGACATCCAAAAAATGCAGTTTCTGTTCAGCTCTGTCAGAATAGTTTGGGAAAAAGACTGGTAGATCTATAGATTGGTTATAATATTGGTTTGAGACACGACTTTGGGGAGAAAGGAAGGGTTAGTTCTTAATGATACCCTGTCATTATGAAAAACCAAATAAGGTGAACGAATGCAGAGAGCTTGAATCTCGGAAACCCTTCTTGCAGAAGTGACAGCCAGTAAAAATATAGTTTTCCAGGTCAATAACTTCAAAGAGCATGAAGCAGACGGTTCGAAGGGAGGTAGTATCAAGGATGCCAACATTAAGTTTAGATCCCATTGCGGAGGAGGATGCTTTATAGGTGGTTTTAGGAGAAAAACTCCTCTCAGAAAGGCCTTGCATAATCTATGAGACATAATGTTATTGTCATGCAAGCCAACATGATACTTGGAAATAGCAGCCAGTTGTACTTTGACTGTAGATGACGGGGATCCTGAATGAAAAACCTCCGCCAGAAAATCTAAAACAGAATGTACAGGAGCAGTAAAGGGATCAATATTTCTGGAATTTGCCCAAATAGAAAAACGTCGCCACTTGCTAGCATAAACAGTCCTAGTGGACGACTTCAAAGAAGACACTAAAATGTCTCTGACAGTGTCAGAAATCATCGGTAGCCTGGCTAGGGAAGGAAGTGGAGCAACCAAGCAGTGAGGTTGAGAGAATGAATGGCCCGGTGCTGCTGACCCGACTGGTGGATCAAGAGATCCGGAACTGGGTCCAGATGCCAGGGCTGCACCAGAAGGTGACGATGCAGAGACGGAAACCAAATTTGTCGAGGCCAATATGGAGCAATGAGGATCAATTTGGCTCTCAAAACGGTGGCTTTCTGAATGACTTGTGGAATCAAGGGAAAGGGAGGAAAAGCGTACACAAGTCCCCGAGGCCAATCCTGGGTTAGAGAGTCTCTCAGGGGTTGGCCTGGAATGGGAAAGAGAGTGAAATAATCTGGGCACTTGTTATTTTGAGGAGTAGCAAAAAGATCGCAACAAGGAGTGCCCCATTTCAGAAAAATCTGATCCACTACAGATTGATTGAGAGACCACTCGTGAGGCATCAGAATAGATTTGCTCAGCCTGTCCGCCAATAGGTTGGACCTGCCGGGGATGTGCGTTGCTACCAGAAACCGCTGAGAAGAGATCGCCCATTGCCAAAGTCTGAGAGCTTCTCGACATAACGGATAGGACCTGGTTCCGCCCGGTTTGTTGATGTACCAGACCACGGACATGTTGTCCGTTTGTACTGCAATAGTCCCCGTGGGAAGAAAGTCGTCGAGGGCTTGCAACGTTAAAAGCACTGCTCTCATCTCCAGGATATTTATGTGCAGATGGTATTCTATGGGTTGCCATGTCCCGTGGACCATCCTGCCCTGATAATGCCCCCCCCCACCCGATCAGAGAGGCATCCGTAGTGACTGTGGCAACTGGAGGAGGGGGAATAAAGGGTCGGCCCTGATGAAGAAGAGGGGAAGATATCCACCAGTTCAGATGAGCCCTGCACGACTGTGTGACTAAGATTTCGTGCCTCATCGGGAGACTGTGGTACGACCACTGCGTGAATAGCATCCACTGCAGAAGACGCATGT